>NC_142872.1:120887500-121040000 GCF_051225735.1 Oryctolagus cuniculus
TAGCTAATATAGCTGACAATCTAGCTAACTTGACATTCATATTTTATAAATAAAGACATACTGCTCTTTCAGTCTTCATACAGAGTAACAGGATGTTTTAGACAAAAATCCTGGTAATAAAGACATTCTGTATTAAAGTAGGAGTAAGAACAAAATATCTTTTGTATAAAATGCTAATCACCTTCAAGATCATAAAATGCAGTTGTCTGTATTTAGAAATAGCAGGGGTACTTTTAAAAAATTTTTAAGTTAAACCTGTAGTGATATTTCAGAATATCACAGTACTTTAATTCAAGACCTTAAAAATTGAATCAAGTGGAACCAATTACTTAAAGGACCTTTTATCCAATAATGCGGGTTTCAAAGGGAATTACTATCTTTAAATTGCTTTCTGTACAAAATATAGGAAGAAGAGGTAGCAAAGGGTGGCTTCTAGGCTGTCAGAGATCTCACATCCTATTTATGCCCAAGAAGCAGCTATTAGGATCCTGCACGATAGTCTGAGAGGGAACAAAGAGTATATCAGACAGATTAGGCGGGCCCTGGTGCACCAGGCAGTTCCAAGAGGGAGGGATTTACAAAAAGGAACCAGCTGCTTCAAGGCAAACTTACTCTGCAGCTGTAGTAGGATTCAAGCACACAGAAACCACCCCAAAACAAGCACCTTCCTGCTAACCTCTGAGGGGATTCAAAAGTAAAAGTGTCAGTAATCTTTCTATTGCCAAGCAGTAACACAGAATTCCGTTAATGGTATCCGTATCTGGTATTTGACGCCCCAAGCCCGCCCAACCCAGTTCTACCTTACCCTAATCTCATACTGATGTTTCTTGGTGACCTTTTCCTCTTTTCTCTTTTTGACATCCTGAAAAATAGAAAGAGCGTTAGTAAGCTAAAGTCCCAGCAAGTAAGTAATTTTCCCCCTCCTTTTTCCCTTAAATCACCTGGGCTGTTTTTCTCTTCTTGGCTTGGATTATCTGGGCTTCTTGTGGGGAATCCGTCTGACTGGGCTGGGACTGCTGCTTAGCTTGTAAACGGCTACTGTTGGTGAATTGTGGAAAAGGAAGTTTAATTAGTAAGTCATGCGTTTCGAAGGCAGCCGCTAATTTTGAAACATGTCTCCAAGACAAATAATATTACCTGCGTCTTGACATTCTCTTCTTCCAGGTGTATGAAAACTCTAGTGGGGGGGCGGGGGGGAGAAAAAACAGAGTCAAATAGGCTGTCATCCATAGTCCCACATGACGGCCAGTTCCCTCGGAAGGTGGTCTGAGCCATTTTACCGCGCTGTCTCCTGCACTGGTAATTAACTTCGGATACATGCCTGCATTTTCTCCACTGAATGTGCAGAAATTGCACCCCGGACACCGTGAACGCGCAGGAAGGCAGGTCTCCCCGAAACGAGGAGTTTGGGTCCCTCCCCTCCTCCCTTGTCCAGCCGGAGTGGGGCTTGCGGGGCGGCCCCTTGGCCGCCTGCACGAACCCTGGGGAGCGAGGGCTGAGGAGGCCCAGCGCTGTGGAGAAGCCGGTTCCGCGCCAATTTGGAGAGCGGCGGCGGCGGCGGGGAGCAGGGGGCGGAGGAACCGAGACTGGTGTCACGTCCTCCAGCCCACTCTCCCTCCTGCCCAGGCTCCTGGGCGCTGCCCGCGCTTGCAGCGGCACCGGACCCCCACTCCAGACGCGGGCAGCGGGCAGAGCAAAGGGGGCAAAGGAGAAACTGGGCTGGTCCAACTTTCCTCCCCGTTTAGGGGCCCGGACCCCCGTCCCTCTCCCGCCGGATAGCTCTCCAAATGCGGATGGGACTGAGACGTCCCTAGGATGAGGGACTTTTCCTGGCCTCTACTTAGGGACGGCCTCCATCCCCTGTCGCGTTTCCATCCCTTGCCGGGGTCCTGACAGGGAGGAATCGCGGGGACCCATCCCCTGCCAGTCGTCTAGTTCCCCACCGTCCCATCTTTCCTCCCCCACGCTCCCGCCCGCGGGAAGGATCGGCCCAGCAGGGCTTTCTTTGGTCCCACATCCCCCCGCCTCTACGCCCAGCACCTCCTCACCGCCAGACCCGCTACCGCTCGGCTCAGCTGGCGCCGGCGCCAACCCAATATATAGGCTGGGCCGGGCCCGCCCCGCACGCATGCGCCCCAGACTGACACCTCCGGACAGCGCGCTCCCCTCCCCCGCCCGCGCGCCAGTCGCCCGCCCGCGCGCGCGCCGCGCCAGGCCCTGCCTTCAGCGCGCGCCGATCCTTTCCCAATGGCAGCGCGGCCCCCTGCGCTCTGCTTCACCTGCCCTCACGGCAGCGGGCGGCGGAGTCACTCAGAGGCGCCTCATAAAGGGGTCCCCGCCGTCGGGCTCCTACCCCTTCCCACCGCACCTCCCGCATCTGGGGCTGTCAGGCCGCGGACGCCACGGCGTACGACGAGGCGGCGGCGGCTCGGGCGAGCATTCCGAGTCAAGTGCCCGGGGAGCGCGGTCCTGCGGTGCTCCCGGCTGTCCCGCCAAGGCCTCAGGGAACCCGGGTTTTCCTGAGAGAAGCGGGGCCGGGGAGGACCCGCCCCTTGAGGCGGAGCGCCGCTCTGGCACACGCGCTGGCCAATAGGAGGCCAGGGCGGCTGCACAACGTGGAGCGGCTGCGGATGTAAACACAGCCCGGGGCGCCGCGGGACACGTGCGCCGCGCGCCAGCCGCCGGAGCCCGGGAGCCCGGGGCCGCCTCTGCCCCGCCTCGGTGGCCACGCTCCGGGATGGCGTCTGCAGCCGAGGTACGTTCCAGCCCTGTTTTCCCGTCCCTGCTCCCCGTGGGCTGGCTTACTGCTCCCCCAGCCCGCCCCTTCTAGCAGCTGCCCGCGCGGGAAACGCTCACGCCGGCCTGCCTTTCCTCTCCTCCAAACCCGGTCCCCGCAGGACAAAACAGCTTTCGGGGACGGACAGGGATGGCATTCCCCCTCCCGCAAGCGCGGCGGCCCCCGGGGCTCCTGCTGCCGAGAACGGTCGCCTCCACGTGCAGGCCTCGGGCCCGCCCGCCGCGCCCCGCCCCGCCGCCAGCGCGCCCTGCAGAGCCCGCGCGAGCCGCCTGCGCGGGAGGGAACCGCCCGCCTCCGAGCGCTCGCGGTTGGCGCCAGGCCCGGCGCGTTTCCTCAGCTTTCCCCCGGAGTTTAAGCTTCAGGGCCCCCAGCTCTCTCTGTGTATGCCCCCCGCCCCAAGACTGCACATCCCCGAGCGGGACGTGCGGACGGTACTCCGTCAGCGGGCTTTGCGCGCACGGCTGCAGGAACAAAGCCCCTCGGGGCGGAGGCTCCCCGGAACCCGCGGCAGCCGGGGCCGGAGGCGGGTAGACCGGCGTCCGAGCTCCCCGGCCCCGAGCGCGGAGCCCTTCCCGAGATGCACCAGGCGGCGGGGCCGCACCGCCCGGCCTTTGTGCTCCGGGACCTGCGCTCTCCCGGCGCTCCGGCCGGCGAGTCTTCAGCATGCTTCCCCTTTCGATACCGTTTCACGACCCCGCCAGAGGTGTTCTCTCCCCCGGTTTTACGCCTAAGAGGCTTGCCCGTGGTGATGCAGAGTGAGAAGGGGTCCTTGCCCTGCTTGGGATGGCTCCCTCTGCAGCCGTTCAGGTGCTGCGTGGAGCTCTAGCATCCTGAAGGCCAGGAAAGGGAGTCTCCCGCAGGCTTGGCGTTAGCTGAGCGCCAGCGAAACTGGCGGCCTACAGAAGCTGCTGGAAATACACTGGGAGCCGGGAATGTCTGTTACCATGGTGCGGTTAGCCTCTGAGTATTGTACACCCAGCTCTCTTAACAGAAACATACGTGGGTCCTCCCCTGGACTAGGATGTGCCTAGAGAGCCTTGGTGGTGAAGCAGAAATTGGGAACAATCCCAAGACAGCCCGGCGGCATCCCAAGTACCTGGTCAGACAGATGGGTCTGTAAGGAACGTGGGCTCGCCGTCTGCGCTGGTGCAGGTCACTAGATCCCTCTGAGCGCTGCTTTTCTCGGGAAAAGATGTAACAAGACACTCATCTCCAGGGTTGTTTTAAAGGGTAAATTTGATCAGAGAGAGAGAGATGCTGTCTCCCATATGTACCTGTCACAGGGCAGATGTTCAGTAAGCGTTAGCTCCTCTTGCTTTTATCCACCCCGCTTTGCCAGTAGAAATTTAAAAGTTATTTGAAGGACTATACATGAAACAAGGCTGAGTTATAAAATTTCTGTTTCTGGAATGTTTAGTCATCCTTTATGGGTACCTACGTTAGGCATCATAGTTCAGTTTTTCACCCTTGCTTCATGTTTTCACATGTTCATTTTAAGCTTCCTCTTTTCATTTTTTTTAAATTTATTTTATTTATTTGAAAGAGTTACAGAGAGGTAGAGACAGAGAAGTCTTCCATCTGCTGGTTCACTCCCCCAGGTGGTTGCAATGGCAGGAGCTGTGCCAATCAGGAGCCAGGAGCTTCTTTCCAGTCTCCCACGTGGGTGCAGGGGCCCAAGGACTTGGGCCATCCTCCACTGCTGTCCCCTGCCACAGCAGAGAGCTGGATCAGAAGAGGAGCAGCCGAACTAGAACCGTGCCCATGTGGGATGCCGGCGCCTCGAGCCAGGGTGTTCACCCACTGTGCCACAGCACCAGCCCCTTCACTCAGTTTTAAAACTCACCTACTTTGGAATACCTGAAATTCTTTTATACTTGCAATAATTTCAGAAAATGTTTAACACTTTCTAAAGTACCTTTTTCCTATTGTACAAGCAAAGTTAAAACATCATGGTGAATAAACTGTTGACCATGTGTGTCTTTTGGGCGATTATTTGATTGCCCCCACAGTAGTTTCCGGGGGAAGAAAAACGATTCTTGGAGACATAGGTTTAAAAAGACAACCAGGGCCGGCGCCGCGGCTCACTAGGGTAATCCTCTGCCTTGCGGCGCCAGCACCCCGGGTTCTAGTCCCAGTCGGGGCGCCGGATTCTGTCCCGGTTGCCCCTCTTCCAGGCCAGCTCTCTGCTGTGGCCCAGGAGCGCAGTGGAGGATGGCCCAAGTGCTTGGGCCCTGCACCCCTTGGGAGACCAGGATAAGTACCTGGCTCCTGCCATCGGATCAGCGCAGTGCGCCAGCCACGGCGGCCATTGGATGGTGAACCAACGGCAAAAGGAAGACCTTTCTCTCTGTCTCTCTCACTGTCCACTCTGCCTGTCAAAAAAAAAAAAAAAAAAAGACAACCAGGCCCAACACATCCTTGTCTTGCTTCTGTGCCTTTGTTCTGCCTGCCCTGTGCTCTGCAGTTCTACTCACATCACAGCAATCAACTGTTCAACTGTGCTTTATATCCAGGTAGGCCTTGGACCTTGTTTTGCTAACTCTTTATAGCCAGTACCCAGCAACTGAAAGGCAGATGTAGTAGGGTTTGGTTAAATGCTGATGTAAATTGTTCATAGGATATCCTATTTAACAGAGCTGTCACTCTGTAGGTTGGAGTGATGGATGGTAGAGTTAATCCTATTCAGTATAAGGCTGACCTTTTGATTAATGGATTATAGATTTACAGAAAAAAAAAATGAACAGGTAGAACAGGGCTTCCACATACTGGCCCCTGCTCACCTCACACAGCTCCCCCTAGGACTGACACCTTATAGTACAGCACGCTTATCTGTATGTGACACCAGGGTCACAGGGAGTCAATGTGTGTGCCTTATGATTAACTCAAGTTCATACTTTGTTTCCTTAGTTTTTGCCTATGTCTTTTCCTCGCTCCAGGATCCCACACAGGATAGAGAACATCACACTAAAATGTTATGTCTACTTAGGTTACCTGCCCTGTGATGGTTTCTCAGACTCCCCTTCTTTTGGATGACCTTGCCAGTTTTGAGGAGTGATGATAGAGCAGTCCTCTCTGGGAATTTGATGCTGTCTTGGTCTGCCTGGGGTACTGAGTTTGGAGGAGGAAGATCGTCGAGGTGAAGTGCTTCATCACATTATCAGGGGTGCCTGGTGTCTTTCAGTGTTGATGCTGACTTTGATCACCTCCCTGGCTGAGGTGTGTTCTGTGTTTGTCAGGTGTCTCCACTGAAGACTTACTTTATTGCCTTGGTTTTCAGGCTGTGCTGTCTGGAAGGAGGTCAGTACATGCAGCCCACAGCTAACAAGAAGGGAGTTATGCTTACCCTCCATCAGGGTGAAGTATCTGTTATTTGATTTCTTCTGAATTGGAGATTTGTCTCTTCTTCCCCACTTATTAGCTTATTCATTTATTTATGTCCGTATGCATTCATAATCTATAATTTGAATCAATTCAATAATAGTTTATCTTATCACTCAGATTGTTCAAGTCTTTGATCATGGTATTTTAAATACATTTTTATTGTCATGGAGCTTATTTGAAACTAAATAAAAATGAATCATGCTTAATGATAATCTGTATTTCTCACATAAGAAAACATTTTTCCCGCTTAATGAAATTTGCTTATCTTCTGTGCTTATCCAAAAATACATCAAAAGGAAAAAAAATCTATGAATTTTAGTAATGGATTACCAGTTAAACTATTCCTTTTATTGCCTCATCAAGAGCATTCTTAAGTGAAACTGTTATTTTTTTTTCTAAGATTTTATTTATTTATTTGAGAGGCAGAGTTACAGAGAGAGAGAGACAGAAAGGTCTTCCATCCATTGGTTCACTCCCCAGATGGCTGCAACGGCCAGAGATGAGCTGATCCGGAGCCAGGAGCCAGGAGCTTCTTCTGGGTCTCACATGTAGGTGCAGGGGCCCACACACTTGGGCCATCTGCCACTGCTTTTCTAGGCCATAGCAGAGAGCTGGATTGGAAGAGGAGCAGCCGGGACTAGAACCTGTGCCATATGGCATGCCAGTGCTGCAGGCAGAGGCTTAGCCCACTATGCCACAGTGCCAGCCCCAAACATTTTTTTTTTTTTTTAATCAAACTGAGAGTGGCAGGGGTAGCCTTGTGGTGTAGTGTGTAAAGCCACCATCTGCAATGCTGGCATCCCATATGGGTGCCGTTCATGCCCAGCTGTGCCACTGCCCATTCAGCTCTCCGCTAATGGCTTGGGAAAGCAGCAAGAGATGGCCCAAGTGCTTGGTCCCCTACCATTGAGAAGAAGCTTCTGGCTTTGGCCTGGCTGTTGCAGCCATTTATGAACCAGCTGATGGAAGATCTCTGTGTGTGTGTGTCTCCCTCTCTCTGTAACTCTGCCTTTCAAATAAATGAATCTTTTAAAAATAAATAAACTAGGGACCGGTGCTGTGGCGTAGTGGATAAAGCCACTGCCTGCAGTGCTGGCATCCCATATGGGCACCAGTTCGAGTCCTGGCTGCTCCACTTCCAATCCAGCTCTCTGCTATGGCCTGAGAAAGGAGTAGAATATGGCCCAAGTCCTTGGGCCCCTGCACCCACGTGGGAGACCCAGAAGAAGCTCCTGTCTCCTGGCTTTGGATTGGTGCAGCTCTGGCCATTGTGGCCAATTTGGGAGTGAACCGTCGGATGGAAGACTTCTCTCCCTCCCTCCCTCCCTCTCCCCCACCCCGCCTCTCCTTTTCTCTGTGTGTAACTCTTTCAAACAAATAAATAAATCTTAAAAAAAAAAAAAACTAGGGTTAGCAGTGAAGAGTATGACTCTTAGAATAATTTAGTGCCACTGCCTTAATGTCTGCCAAAGTACTAGTAGCTTTATCCAACAGTAAATGTTAGCACGATAAAAGGAAAGATGTATTAATTCTATTAGTAAATTACTATAAAATAGTTTTGATTTCATGCTGTATCTAAATGGGTCTTTGGGACTCCCACAGGTCAATAGAGTACACATGGAGAACTGTAAATCCAGTTGCCTGGAATCCTGGTAATCAACTTAGTCATTCCTTTCATTCTCTACTCCAAAATCAGTTCACGTTTCCTGAGTAAGATATGCTAAGCTGCATCCTAAAATTTTTTTTAAAGAAAGATTTATTGCGACTTCCCCAGCCCTGCTCTGTTGGGACCGGTGAACCTTGCCCGGGAGTAGAATTTCAATAAAAGCTTGTGAATTAAAAAAAAAAAAGAGAAAGATTTATTTATTTGAAAGGTACCATTATGGAGAAAGGGAAAGGGAGAGAGAGATCTTCCATCCTCTGGTTCATTCCTCAGATGGCCACAATGGCTGGGGCTGGGTCAGGCCAAAGCCGAGAGCCAGGAACACCCCCACATCCAGGTCTTCCACATGGGTGGCAGGGGTCCAACTACTTGGCTTCCACTGCCTTCCCAGGCTCATTAGCAGGGATCTGGATCAGAAGCAGAGCAGCAGGAACTCTTAACTGCCGCAGTGTAGCCCTAAACTTCTGCATAGTAGTAGCTCCTTTAATCCTTCACCAATACCATGAGACAGGAGTTATTATTGGCATTCCTGTTTTACACACGAGAAAGCTGAAATACGACTATAATTTGCCCAAGATTCCTGTGGAGTCTGACTCCAGCATCTCTGTACTATACTGCCTCCGTTTGTCACCATTCATCCTTTTCTGATTCCAAGTCATATCCAAATGAATCTTTATTGCCTGTGCCTTAGCTCAGGACTTAATTCTCTCCTTAGCGTATTGACCTCCTAACTCGTTTTCGTGACACACTGACCCTCCAGTCTGCCTTCCAGTGTAGTGTCAGGGCTCTGTTTCCATAGCATAGATCTTCCCATGCTGTTACTCTGCTTAAAACTCTTCTGAGGGGCCGGCGCCTTGGAGCAATAGGTTAATCCTTCGCCTCTAGTACCGGCATCCCATATAGGGCTGCTCCTCTTCCAGTCCAGCTCTCTGCTGTGGCCTGGCAAAGCAGTAGAAGATGGTCCAAGTGCTTGGGCCCCTGCACCCACGTGGGAGACCTGGAAGAAGCTCCTGGCTCCTGGCTTCGGATTGGCGCAGCTCCGGCCATTGTGGCCATTTGGAGAGTGAACCAACGGAAGGAAGACCTTTCTGTGTCTCCCTCTCACTGTAACTCTGCCTCTCAAATAAATAAATATTTAAAAATAATAAAAAACCTTCTGAGGGCCAGCACTGTGGGGCAGAGGGTTAAGCCGCCGCCTACAACAGCACCATTCAAGTCTTAGCTACACCGCTTCCAATCCAGATCCCTGTTGATGTGCCTGGGAAAGCAGCAGAGGAGGCTCAAGTGCTTGGGCCCCTGCCACCCTTGTGGGAGATCCAGATGAAGCTTCTGGCTTCTGCCTAGCCCAGCCCCAGCCAATGAGGCCATTTGGGGAGTGTACCGTGAACCAGCATATGGAAGATTTCTGGCTCATTCTATAACTGCCTTTCAAATAAATTTTTAAAAAGATTTATTTATTGGAAGGGCAGAGAATTAGAGAGAAAGAGGTCTTCCATTCACTGGTTCACTCCTCAAATGGCGCAACAGCCAGAGCTGGCTTGATCTGAAGCCAGAAGCTTCTTCCGGTTCTCCCCGACGGGTGCAGGGGCCCAAGGACTTGTACCATCTTCTACTGCTTTCCCAGGCCATAGCAGAGAATTGAATCAGAAGTGGAGCAGCCAGGACTTGAACTGGTGCCCACATGGGATGCTGGCACTGCAGGCAGCGGCTTTACCTGCTGTGCCACAGGGCAGGCCCCTCAAGCGTTTTTTTTTTTTTTTTTTTTAGAAATCTTAACTCTCTGTAACTCAACTAAATAAAATAAATCTTTAAAAAATGTGACAAGTAACCATGTCAGATGAGAACTAAGGAAAAATAAAATAACTGAGGAAAAATAAAAGCAGGGCAAGGGGTGCAGTGGGGACGCGCCATTGGCTGAATGTTCCGGGTAGACCTCTCCTGTGTGACATCTAGCAGAGAACTGTGAAGTGAGTGCAAGCCATGCAGGAGTGAGGGAAGAACATTCCAGGCAGGGCAGCAGCCAGTCCTGAGGACACCACCACCAAGGCGGTGCCTATGGCGGTGGTGGCAGAGGAGGAGTTGCCACAAGAGGAAATCATAGAAGGATCTGGCTGGCTGCTGCAGGAGGGAGTTGAAGCAGAAAGCCAGGTAGGACAGTATTATAATCCCAAAGTGATGGTGATGAGGACAGGGAACAGGGTGGGAGCTGACTTGAGATGATGAGACCAGGCAGAGAGCTACCACTGATTGGCTGTGGTTTGCTGGGAGGAGCAGCTCTATGGCAGAGTTAAAATCAAGAGTTGGTTTTTGACCGGTTGTTAAAGAATATCTCCTGAGATAGGATTAAGTGTCAAAAGGATCACATGAACAAGACTAGTGTTTGCTAACACTAACTGATAGAATTAAAAAGGAGAGAAAGATCCAACATGGGAAGCGGGATACACAGCAGAATGGCAGATGTCCTAAACAGCACTCTAGTCTCAGAATCAGCCCTTAAGGCATTTGGATCTGACTAAAAGGCCCATGAGAGTTTCTCAGGCATGGAAAACCAAGGCACTGTGGGGGAAAAAATGACCTAAATGAAATATCTCTGTGAGTGAGATCCCAGCGGAAAGAACGGGCCATCAAAGAAGGAGGTACCTTTCTCTGAAGGGGGAGAGAGTGTCTACTTTGATTATGGCCTTGTCTAAATAAGATCGGAGTTTGTGGACTCAAGAGGCTTCCATAGCTTTGGCAACTCATGACAAGAGCCTCGGGTGATTACTGACGTCATAAATAAGGGTGTCAATTGTTATATCAACAACAGGAGTCACTGTGCACTTCCTCCCCATGTGGGATCTATGTCCTTAATGTGTTGTACTATGTGAGTGAACAGTAAAACTAGTATTCAAACAGTACTTTATACTTTGTGTGTCTGGGTGCAATCTGTTGAAATCTTTACTTAGTATTACTAAATTGATCTTCTGTATATAATGATAATTAAAAATGAATCTTAATGAAGAATGGGATGGGAGAGGGAGTAGAAGATGGGATGGTTTGTGGGTGGGAGGGAGGTTATGGGGGGAAAAACTGCTATAATCCAAAAGTTGTACTTTTGAAATTTATATTTATTAAATAAAAGGTTAAAAAAAGAATATCTCCTGGATTATAAAAAATTTTAATGCTCAGCAGAGTTGAGGTGATTTTATAATGAACACCACATACCCACCACCTAAATTCCACCATCAACATTTTGCTACCCTTCATCACTATCAGTCTCTTCATTCCATTTCATTTTTTGGCGCGTTGTTTAAATATCAGTTAACTTCCTACAACAGTTTAATATTTCTTTAGTTTTTTCTTTTGAGGCAAAATTTACTTCGAGGTATGAATCTTAAGTATGTACTCTTAATAGACAGACTTGTGTAGCAAAAACTTTTGTCAAATTATAATTAATTTATCTGAGAGATGAAGCTCCCATCTGCTGGTTAACTCTCCACAGATGCCTGAAACAGCCAAGGCTAGGCCAGGGCCAATGCCAGGAGACAGGAATTCATTCAGTCTGAGTCTCCTACATGGGTGGCAGGAATGCAATTACTTGAGCCATCACCACTACCTCTCAGGGTGTGTATTATTAGCAGGAAACTATAGTCAAGAGTTTGGGCCAAGAATTGAACCCAAGCACTCAGCTATGGGCTGCAGGCATCTTAACCAGTAAATACCTGTTTCCTGGTGAACATTTTTATACAGCCACAAAATCTTTTTGTGGACGTATGTATTCATTTCTTTCTAGTAGAACTTCAGAGTCACGGAGTAAGTGTATGTTTTAATTTTATTTTAAAATAATCTACAGGGGCCGGCGCCGCGGCTCACTAGGCTAATCCTCTGCCTTGCAGCGCCGGCACACCGGGTTCTAGTCCCGGTCGGGGCGCCGGATTCTGTCCCTGTTGCCCCTCTTCCAGGCCAGCTCTCTGCTATGGCCAGGGAGTGCAGTGGAGGATGGCCCAAGTGCTTGGGCCCTGCACCCCATGGGAGACCAGGAGAAGTACCTGGCTCCTGGCTTCGGATCAGCGCGGTGCGCCGACCGCAGCACACCGGCCGCGGCGGCCATTGGAGGGTGAACCAATGGCAAAAGGAAGACCTTTCTCTCTCTCTCTCTCACTGTCCACTCTGCCTGTAAAAAAAAAAAAAAAAAACAAACTACAGGGGCCGGCACTGTGGTGCAGCAGGTTAATGCCCTGGCCTGAAGTGCCGGCATCCCATATGGGCACCGATTCAAGTTCCGGTTGCTCCTCTTCCGATCCAGCTCTCTGCCTTGGCCTGAGAAAACAGTAGAAGATGGCCCAAATCCTTGGGCCACTGCACCCTCATGGGAGACCTGAAAGAAGCTCCTGGCTTCTGGCTTCAGATTGGCACAGCTCTGGCCATTGCAGCCAACTGGGGAGTGAACCATCGGACGGAAGACCTCTCTCTCTCTCTCTCTCTCTCTCTCTCTCTCTGCCTCTCCTCTCTCTGTGTAACTCTTTCGAATAAATAAATAAATCTTTAAATAAAAAATAAAAAAACTACAAAACTATCAGACCTCTTTCCAAAGGTACATAGACAAAAAGGACGGGTGGATACATTGTGCTATAGTCGTGCTGTGCAGTTCTGTGGCATAGTTCAGATGAGGTAGATACAATCTTATCCCCAGGGCTGACTTCAGAAACATGTTTGCAAAAAGACAAAAGCACATTGTAGATGGAAACATCCAGTATGTTACCATTTATATAAAACTTAAAAAAAGTGAAACAAACATTACATGTGAATATGGGTACATAGTAACATAAAGTCTGCCTCACAGACATCCTGGATTACAGTACCTGCTGGGAGTAATGAACGGCATCACAGGGGCTCCTAATGGTCTTCGGCCCCCTGTCAAATTCTATTTCCTTGAGAACATCTGAAGCAAACTCAGTAAAATGTTAAGGTTACATGAAAATCTGAGTGGTGGATACATGTTCCATTACAAATGTTAATCTTTATGCTTTTCGGTTTTCTGGTTGCTGACTTTAAAAAAAAACTTTTTTGAGAGGCAGAGACAAGTGACAGAGATCTCCTATCTGCTGGTGTAGTCCCCAAATGCCTGCATGTCTGGAGAAGCTGGGAGCCAGGAAGTCAATCCAAGTCTCCCATGTTGGTGGCAAGGACCCCACCACTTGAGCCATCACCAGCTGTTTTCCAGGGTGTACATTAGCAGGAAGCTGAGTTAGGAGGAGAGCCGGGCATCAAACTCGTGCACTCCTATGTGGGACACAGGCATGGGTGTCTTAATTGCTGGGCCAACTGCCAGTCCCTTGTTGGTTTCTAAGGAGCGTCTCCTGACTGACTTACTCATTCTCCCCTGCCCCTCTCCTGTGGGCTACTGAGGCTGGACTGGCCCAGGATGCGAATGGCACCACTGTTCTCTCCCACCGCTGTGCCTCCTGGTCAGTGCTACCACAGCTCAGAAAGCTGTTAAGAGACTGGAGGTGGTTGCTGCAGACAAGGAACACCTTTGACCTCTGTTTGGTTCTGTTCTCTTAGTTACCAAGTCTTGGTCTGAGAGCCACACTTTTTTTTTTTTTTTTTTTTAAGACTTATTTATTTGAAAATCAGAGTTACACAGAGAGGAGAGGCAGAGAGAGAGAGGTCTTCCATTCAATGGTTCACTCCCCCAGTTGGCTGCAATGGCCAGAGCCAGGAGCTTCTTCCGGGTCTCCCACACAGGTACAGGGGCCCAATCTACTGCTTTCCCAGGCCATAGCAGAGAGCTGGATTGGACGTGGAGCAGCCGGGACTTGAACAGGTGCCCATATGGGGTGCTGTTACTACAGGTAGCAGCTTTACCTGCTACACCACAGCACCGGCCCCCACACCGTTTCCCTTCCCAGTTCTAAACCATGCTGGAAACGGAACCACACTCTGGGGAACATTGTGGTACAGTGGATTAAGTTTCTACTTGCAATGTCAGCATCCCTTAGCAGAGCTGGTTTAAGTTCTGGCTGCTGTACTTCTGATGCAGCTCCCTGCTCATGCAATTGGAGAAGCAGAAAGATAATGACCCAACTGCTTGTTCCCCTGCCACCCATGTAGGAGACCTGAGTGGAACTCTGGCTGTTGTGGCCATTTGAGAAGTGAACCAGCAGATGGAAGATCTCTATTTCTCCCTCTCTTTGTCACTGTGCCTTTCAAATAAATAAATATATCTTTTAAAAAAGTGAACTCAGGCCGGCAGTGCGGCATAGAAGGTCAAGCCTCCACGTGCAGTGCCAGCATCCTGTAAGGCTGCTCCATTTCCCATTCAGCTCCCTGCTGATGCAGCTGGGAGGGCAGCATAGGATGCTGTGGTGCTTGGGCCCCCGCATCCACGTGGGAGACCCAGGGAAAGTTCTTGGCTCCTGGCTTCAGCCTGGCCCAGTCCTGGCCATTGTCATTTGGGGAGTAAACCAGCAGGTGGAAGATCCAACCCCCCTCTCTGTATTTTTTTTTTAATGGAATCATATTTAAAATATTCAGTTTTAGGACCAGCGCTGTGGCGTAGCAGGTAAGGCTGCTGCCTGCAGTGCTGGCATTCCATATGGGCACTGATTCAAGTCCTGGCTGTTCCACTTCCAATCCAGCTCTCTGCTATGGCCTGGGAAAGCAGTAGAAGATGGCCCAGGTCCTTGGGCCCCTGCACCTGCATGGGAGACCCATAAGAAGCTCCTGCTCCTGTCTCCTGGCTTTGGATTGGTGCAGCTCCGGCTGTTGTGGCCATCTGGGGAGTGAGCCAGTGGATAGAAGACCTTTCTCTCTGCCTCTGCCTCTCTCTAACTCTGACTTTCAAGTAAGCAAATAAAATCTTTAAAAATATATTCAGTTTCATTGTTTTTTCTTCAGGGACTCTAACTATATTTGCATGATTTCATTTGCCTGTCTTTATCACTCCTTGTCTCATAGTTTTAAAAAATTTATATTTTATCTTCACTTCTCTGTTCTTTATGTCATCTGTCCCTTACAGCCTTTCCTCTTCTCCCCTGTGTGTGGGAGCTTGGTGTCATTTCTGAGGTGCCTTTAGACTTGTTTCCATGTCCTCTCTGAGTGCACCGGTTCCTGTTTTGTGTCCTCAGCTGCCCAGACCCCTCCGGTTGCCTGCCCAGCCCTTCCTTGCCTCCTCTGCTTCTGCTTTGTCATCTTCCTGCATAGCTGCCATTTCCTCATGACATTGAAAAACATTCATAATAGAAGATTGGGTTAGAATCTCCTGCTTTATGGCAGCATTTCTCTGGTGGGTTTCCTGTCTGCAGAGTTTCGTTCTTTTTCAGGTTTCTTCCTGGTAGTGACTTTTATGGATGTCTTTCTTAGGGGGTGTGTGTTTGAGTTCCAACTTTTTATCATTTATTTTTGGATGAACTGGGTTTTTCAAAACCCACAATGAGCAAGAGAGCCCTGTGATGGGAGCGAGGGGAGGTAGCTTTCCTCAGTTCTCAGATCAAGGGCTCCCTCCTCTGTTACTACAGGGTGGAAACTTGATCTTGACACAGTGCCCCATGCAGCTAGGCCTCCTCCAGCCTCTGGGTCACAGCTGGGCTGCAAGGGCTCCCAGCGCTTGCCCAGTGTCCCGGGGTCCCTCTCGGCTAAAATGGCTCAGGTGCCTGTGAGTCCTGTTGCCTACCCGATCTCTTGCTCCCTCTCCCTGTGTTCCTGCCCTCTTCCTTATTCACAGCAGCTCCCACTCTGGGTGCCTGCTTTCCTCCCTGGTTGAATTTCTGCGGGGCTCCTGTGCAGTCCTGCCATTGGCTGGGAGCACCTGCCCATTGCACTGCCTCTGGGGTGGTGACCCTGCCCAACACATGAAACCGGGGAACAGCCTTGTTTCACAGAAGTAGCAGTTGGCAGGCATTTCCCACCTTCATTCCTGTGACCCTGTGTGGCTTCCAGGAGCTGTGGAAAGACTGTGAACAATGCTGTCACTTTGCTTTTTTTTTTTTGACAGGCAGAGTCGACAGTGAGAGAGAGAGACAGAGAGAAAGGTCTTCCTTTGCCGTTGGTTCACCCTCCGATGGCTGCTGCGGCCGGCGCGCTGCGGCCGGCGCACCGTGCTGATCCGATGGCAGGAGCCAGGTACTTATCCTGGTCTCCCATGGGGTGCAGGGCCCAAGCACTTGGGCCATCCTCCACTGTACTCCCCGGCCACAGCAGAGAGCTGGCCTGGAAGAGGGGCAACAGGGACAGAATCCGGCGCCCCGACCGGGACTAGAACCCGGTGTGCCGGCGCCGCAAGGCGGAGGATTAGCCTAGTGAGCCGCGGTGCCGGCATCACTTTGCTTCTGATGGGCTGGTCGGGCTGCCCACAGCAGGCATTAAAGGCCTTCCGGAGCCTGACCCTGTGTCCCTGTGGGCTGTCTCTGAGCTCTCAGCTATGACTGCTGCTCCAGCTGAACTAAGGTGCACACCATCCCAGGACTCATCTTGCACAGTCCTGCCATTTGCCTGACTGTAGTGTGCACCTGTTCACAGCAGCTCTTGTGTTTGGTGATGCAGCATGTATGTCTCTCTTAAGCCCCTAACACACATACCTCTGGACAGAGCCTAACCCGCTGCCCACTGATAGGCTGCGAGTATATGCAAGCCCAGCTGGTGACTGTGGTTCCCCTTCCCGTGGCAACAGCCGTTGTTTGAGAGAAGCAATGGCTGAAGTCCTTCCTGAATCTTCCCTCCACTACAGCTAGCTGAGAGGTCTGCCCCCGTCTCTGGGTCCCTGTGGCAGAGCACGTTGATCTGGAGGAACACCATATCTGCAACATTAAAGCATACCCTGCTTCTGGGTCTACTCCCTACTAATGCAGCTGGGAAGGCAACAGATGGTGGCCCAAGTGCTTGGGCCTGTTACTCAAAGGTGGAGACACAGGTGAGTTCCAGGCTCCTGGCTTTGGCCTGATCCAACCCTGGGCATTTAGGAAATGAGCCAGCTCATGGAAGATCTGTCTCTACCTCTCTGCCTTTCAAATAAATAAATCTTTTAAAAATAAAGAATACGGCTGGGGCAGGTGTTTAGCCCAGCAGTTAAGACACCCGCATCTAGGGCTGGCATTGTGGCACAGTGAGTTAAGTCCTGGCTCCACCTTGCAGTTGCTAGTGACATAAGCCAGTTCATCACATTTTAGCTTAGGTTACTTTGAGTTGGTTTTGTCACATGTACCTGAAAGAATATGCTTTTATCTATTGTAGTACATACATGAGTTAGAGAGGTAGAGACAGAGAAAGAGGTCTTCCTGGTTCACTCCCCAGATGGCCACAATGGCCGGCTGCCCCGATCCAAAGCCAGGAGCGAGGAGCTTCTTCCGGGTCTCCCACGTGGGTGCAGGGACCCAAGGACTTAGGCCAGCATCTGCTGCTATCAAAGGCCATAGCAGAGAGCTGGATCGGAAGAGGAGCAGCCAGGATTAGAACTGGCACCCATATGGGATGCTGGCACTTCAGGCCAGGGCTTTAACCTGCTGTGCCATAGTGCCAACCCCGTGTAATTGTTTACTCATTTGTATTTCCCACTGAAAACTGTGTGTCCATTTCCTAGCATTCCTGGACAGTGTTAGGCAGTAAATAAAAGTTTCACTGGGGGACTGGTGGTGTGGCACAGCAGGTTAAGCTGCTGGCTTCAATGCCAGCATCCCATATGGGCACCAATTGAGTCTCAGCTGCTCCACTTCCAATCTGTCTCCCTACTAATGCACCAGGGAAAGCAGCAGAAAATGACCAGTTACTGGGTCTCTGCCACCCATGTGGGAGACCCAGATGGAGTTCCAGACTCCTGGATTTGGCCTGACCCAGCCCCAGTTGTTGCTGTTTGGGGAGTAAGTCAATGGATGGGAAATCTGTCTTTCAAATATATATATATATATATATATATATATATATATATATATATATAATGTATTTATTTGAAAGGCAGAGTTACAGAGAGGCAGAGAGAGAAAGATCTTCCATCCGCTGGTTCACTCCCCAAATGGCCACAACAGCTGGAGCTGGGCCGATTCGAAGCCAGGAGCTTCTTCCGGGTCTCCCACACTGGTGCAGGGGTCCAAGTACTTGGGCCATTGTCTACTGCTTTCTCAGGCCATAGCAGAGAGTTGGATCGGAAGTGGTGCAGCTGGAACTTGAACCAGCGCCTATATGGGATGCCGGTACTGCAGGCGGTGGCTTTACCCACTATGCCACAACTTCTGCTCCATAAATACATCTTTTAAAAAAAGTTTCACTGGAACGGTTTCTGCCTTTCCACATGCATCGTGTCACTCCAGATACTAGCCTGCCAGATCCTCCGTATGTAAAGTGTAGCCACGTGCATGCCCAGCAGGACACAGTATTGAAGAGCTTGCATCCTTCCCTCCCCTCGCTCCTTCACCAGAAGTGGTGTCCTCCTTGGAGTCCCCAGATCGCATTTAATCAGGTGCTGTCTGTTCATCCTGCCTTAAATTAGAGTTGGTTGCATTTCTCTTCAATGCGGCTGCAAATGCCAGAAAGCAAAGACCTAGCCCAGGATTTTAGTGTCTGAGTTGGTGAACACACAACCGAAGGCCTAAGGGGTCGTTAGAGGCTGGTAGAACATGATTGGTCGCAGGAGTTCTTTTGCTGCCTGAGACACGTGGTGAATTGAAAGGACCTGAGGAAGGGCCTGCGTTGTGGTGCAGCAGGTTAAGTTGCTGCTGGCAAAGCCAGCGTACTGTATGGAAGCACCAGCTCGAGTCCTGGCTGTTCCCCTTCGCATCCAGCTTCCCGCTGATGTGCCTGGGAAGACAGGAGAAGATGAACTGAGTGCATGGGCCCCTGCCACCCATGAGGGAGACCCAGATGGAGTTGCAGGCGCCTGACTTTGGCCTGGCTCAGACCTGGCTGTTGCAGCCATTTGAGGAGTGAACCAGTGGATGGAAGATCTGCTATGCTCTGCCTTTTAAATTGGAAAAAAAAAAAAAAAAAAAAGGGAAAAAGACCTGAGGAACAGGTACGGCTGAATTGTACTTCTCCTGAAGGCCAGAACGCTGTTTGGAAATCTAAGCCATAAGAATTGACCAAAGCTGTGATTTTCCCATAAGCTTCAATTTCTTGCTGCCTGGTAAAAGCTATTAACCTTTCCAAGCCAAGTGTTGGTAATGGGACTGAGGAAACAAGGTGAGCAAATCAGAGTGCACCGTGCCTCCAGTTCTGCAAAGGGGAAACAGCATGACTGGGAAAAGAGGCTGGGAGCACTGTGTTCAGCACTGTGTCTCAGAACCCTCCACTGGCCTCGGTATTTCCCCCTGGGTCTCCCCTATTTACTTAGGGATAGTCTGGCTGGTGCAACCTTTCTGGGAAAATGTAAGCCCCAGAAGGCCAGGAACGTGGTCTGTCTGTCTACTGCTGAACCTCCAGTACCTACAACAGTGCCTGGCCCCTCCTCCTGGGGCTGTGGTAGGTACTCTACAGTTGCTGGATTCATAGCCCTACTGTGGTGGATGCAGCTTATTTGCCTTTTATGTACCCTGCTAAAATTTGTGTATGTCCAGATTTCCATATCTGATACAGGTGTTAAAAGGATCTTTTCAAGTCCAAGTCCCATGTCAGGGACCTGCAATGTCTTATGAAAGGTATCTCTAGTGCCCAAAACAGGAGACACCTGGAAATATTTATGGAATGAATGATTTAATATTTGATTAGTAAAGTTTTAATTGAGCAAAGCAATGGAAATTAGCAGCTCAGGTTTAGTAAGAACTAAACTGTACTAGATTTAACCCCTGTGGAATTTATAAGCACTCACAAATGCCTGCCCACTGAGTATTGCAACAGCCCCTAAAGCTGCTTGGAGGAGTGAGCAGTGGCTCAGCAGAGAGGAAGGCTTGTCTGAGATTACAAAGCCTGCAGGTGGGGACTTGAACCCAAAGCCTGGCACCAGATCTTATGATCTTTCCACTTTTTCATGGATACCAATTCATATAAAACTCGGAGAACTGTCAACATTATAGAATCTTAGAATTGGAAGTGGTCTTAGTGCAAATTCCAAACCCTGTCCTCATTTTTCAAAAGAGGAAAAATAAGGTTCTAAGTTTCACAGGTTGTCCCCAGAGATATCCATCCAACTTAGGCAGCAGTCACACTGATGTGGTTTGTCACTTAATCATGCTCAGTGTGAGAGAAGGGGTTAAGTTTGGCAGACCGGCTGCCCTAAGCTATGGGTGCATCAGAGGCCCCTAAAGCCGGGCCCTGTATGACAGGAATGTGGCCCTCATGGAAGGAAGCTCAGTTTCTATTTCTGTCATCCATTTGTGCTGCTTCTTACCTTGCAGGTAAGGGGGAGGGGTATCTGGCCAGGGTTCCCTACTCTCTCCTCTATAGACAGCTTGATAAATGCTCTTGAGTTTGAAAGTTAATGAAGGGGCAGTCATTGTGGAGCAATGGGTTGCCACCGCTTGGGATTCCTGCATCCCATGTTGGAGTGCGGGTCTGAGGCTCTGCTACTCCACTTCTGATCCAGCTTCCTTCTTATGTAGCAGGTAATAGCTCAAGTGCTTGGGCCGTTGACACCCATTTGGGATACCCGGATAGAGTTCTCATCTCCTGACTTTAGCCTGGCCCAGCCTTAGCTGTTGTGGGCATTTAGGGGAATGAACTAGGTGATGGAAGATCTCTGTCTCCCTCCCTCCCTCCCTGTCACCCTGCCTTTCAAATAAATAAGTCTGTTTTTAAAAACAAAGTTAATAAAGTAATCACCCCAATTCACTCTCCATTTATTTACGGTTTTTATTTTTCATCCCACTCTTGAACCGTTAATAAGGCAGAGCCCAGTTTTCTCTCTTTTTTTTTTTTTTTTTTTTTCCTCCTAGTGTAAACCCCATACCTGCTAACTGGGAGTTCACAGCACACAGGATCTGATGTAACTTGCTTTCTGTCCAGTAGTAATGAGTTTCCCAGGCCTGCGAGGAAGAGAGATGCCATTGTTTGTCCTTACATCTCATTTTCTTTTGAGTCAAAAACCTGACAACAGGAAAAGCATACACCTAAAATTTACCCATAGAAGTAAACTTTTTAAAGCTATCACATAGCAAAAAAAAAAAAAGCCTGCTGATACTTCGTGCCAGCAAGAAGGTGAGGAAATGAATACTCAGCTGTTGCTGCTGTGAATGTGAGCGATGCAAAAAGCAGAGATCACACTGTCAATTTTGTTCCCTCAGCCCACGCAAATCAAGCTCCAGTTTGTAAGGCTATATGCTGAAGAAAATTCACTGGAGCTTTAATGTGTACTACCAAAAACCTAGACAATTTTGTGGTTTTGTTTGTTTTTGACTGGCAAAGTTAGACAGTGAGAGAGAGAGACAGAGAGAAAGGTCTTCCTTCCGTTGGTTCACCCCCCAGATGGCTGCTACTGCCAGCGCACTGCGCCGATCCGAAGCCAGGAGCCAGGTGCTTCCCCCTGGTCTCCCATGCGGGTGCAGGGCCCAAGCACCTGGGCCATCATCCACTGCCTTCCTGGGCCACAGCAGTGTTAAACAGTGTCATCTGTAATGTAAAGAATATGATTATCTTTAAAAGAATAAGTTGGGGGGGCTGGCACTGTGGCACAGCTGGTTAAAGCCCCAGCCTACAGCGCCAGCATCCCAAATGGGTACTGCTTCAAGTCCCAGGTGCTCCACTTCCAATCTAGCTCCCTGCTAATGCACTTAGGAAAGCAGCAGAGGATGGCCCAAGTCCTTGGGCCCCTGCACCCACATGGGAAACCTGGAAGAAGCTCCTGGCTCCTGGCTTTGGATTGGGTCAGTTCCAGGCATTGTGGCCATTTGGAGAGTGACCCAGCAGGTGGAAGACCCTTCTCTCTGTCTCTACCTCTCTCTGTAACTCTATCTTTGAAATAAATAAAATAAATCTTTTTAAAAAATGAGTTAAGATTACCTGTGTGGATTTGAAGAGCTGTCCTATGATATATTCACAAGTTAATCATTCAGATTACTATTAGTGGAATGGTCTTTGGGGGGGGGGAACCAGTAAATTTTTATAAATATACAGACATAATTTTTTTTAAAGATTCTATTTGAAAGGCAGAATTACAGAGAATCTGCTGTGCACTGACTCACTCCCCAAATGGCTGCAATGGCCAGGGCTAGGCTAGGCCAAAGACAGGAGCCTGGTCTTGTAAACAGGTAGCAGCAGCTCAAGTCCTTGGACCATCTTCTGCTGCCTTCCCAGGTCCATTAGCCGGGAGCTGGCTCAGATGTGGAGTAGCTGAGACTTGAACTGGTGCTCATATGGGGTGCCAAAGTTGCAGATGGTAGATTAACTCACTGCACCACAACACCAGTCCCAAGACGTAATTCTCTGAGTTTGGAAAAAGTGGTAGCAAAATATCACCTCTGCCATTAACATTTGTTCCCTTGAGGCTAGAATTAGGATGGGGAAAGAAGCACTGAGGTGTCTATGTGATTACAGCAAGTAAAAACTGTACTGTGAATTTTTAAAAAGATATCGTGATGGGCCAGTGCTGTGGCATAGCAGGTAAAGCCACCGCCTGCAGTGCCAGCATGCCATATGGGCATTGATTTGATTCCTGGCTGCTCCACTTCTGATCCAGCTCTCTGCTATGGCCTAGGAAAGCAGAAGATGGCCCAAGTCCTTGGACCCCTGCACCTGTGTGGGAGACCTGGAAGAAGCTCCTGGCTCCTGTCTTCTGACCAGCACAGCTCTGGCCGTTGGGGCCAACTGGGGAGTGAGCCAGCAGATGGAAGACTTCTCTCTGCCCCTCCTTCTCTCTGTAACTCTGACTTTCAAGTAAATAAATAAGTCTTTGGAAAAAGAAAAAAACTTCTACTTTAAAAAATAATAAAAAAAAATAAAAATGTAGTGTGAAATTGAAAGAATGGGTTTTATATAGATGAGCCACAATCTAGTTTGCATAATTTAAAGATTGCGAGTGTTTTGGTAACTGACTTCATCTCAGGCGTCATCTATCAAAGGGGAAGGATATCCACCTCATAGCGTTCAACCAAGGGAAATAAAGAACACAGAGTATGGAACACATTGTGATTCCTGTCTGTCTGTTTTTCCTTCTACATACAGAATTTGGAGTAGAATACTCAAACACATGCAAAATGCATTAGCCCTACAACTGGTATGTGTTCTCCTGATGTTCTCAACTTGGCCTTGACCTACCAAAAATGTGAATTAACCTCCCTCTGGAAAAAAAATATTCAGGAGATGATCTCTGTTTCCCGTCTTAATACTTATTAAAACAAAATATACAATGGTGCATTGGCCCTCCGGATGTTACCTGGTACCTTGGTTATTAGTAACGCAGCTGAGAGCAGGAAGGAAGGAACAACGTCTAAACAGATGCCCAGATGCCTAGAGTTCACGTTCTTGCTCGATCTCTTATGCCCGTGTTAGACAACTCACAGGATGCTTCTAAGAACAGGAAGCAGGGACAGGCATTTGCTGTATGGTTGGGATGTCTACATCCCGTAGCCAGGTGTCTGGCTTTGAGTCCTGGTTCTACTCCCAGTTCTACCTTCCTGCTAGTGCATGCCTTGGGGGCAGTGGATTATGGCTCAAGTAGTTGGGACCCTGTCACACATGTGGGGGACCTGAATTGAATTCCCAGCTTTGGCTTGGCACAGCCCTGAACATCATACGCATTTGGGGAGTGAATCAGCAGATGGAAGCTCTTTCTGCCTCTCAAATAAGTTTTAGGGCAAAAACTTAGGGAGCCAGTTAGTCTTGGGCCACACTCTTCTCACAATAAATAAAATGGTTCTTCATAATAATGATGCCGAATTATTGGGAGAAATTAATTCATTTTTCATATAATTTTTTAAAAAATATGCCATTAGCTCTTTAAAATTTTTAAAAATATTTATTTGTTTGAAAGAGTTAGGGAGAGACAGAGGTCTTCCACCCACTGGTTCACTCCCCAAATGGCCAAAATGGGGGAACTGGGCCCAGCCAAAGCCAGGGAGCAAGCTTCATTCGGTTTCCCACATGGGTGCAGGGGCCCAAGGACTTCAGCTGTCTTCTGCTGCTTCCCCAGGTGTGTTAGCAGGGAGCTAGATTGGAAGTGGCGCAGCCAGGGCTTGAATGGGTGTCCATGTGGGATGGCCAGTGTTGCAGGCCTTAGCTTTACCTGCTCTATCACGGTGCCAGCCCCTTTATTTTTCAAGATTTTATTTGAAAGGCAGAGATAGAGAGGGGGGAAAGAGAGAAATCTTGCATCTGGTGATTCACTCCCCAAATGGCCACACTGGCCAGGCTGAAGCCAGGAGCTCAGAACTCCATCCAGGTCTCCCATATGGGTGGCAGGGGCCCATGCACTTGGGCCATCTTCCACTGCTCTTCCCAGGAGCATCAGTAGAGAACTGGATCAGAAATTGAGCTGCCTGTATTCAAACTGGGGCTAATATGGGATTTTGCAGGTGTTAGCTTAACTTGTTGCACCACAACTTTTTAAAGAAAAATTTTCAAAGATTTGGGATGGCGAGGCAAAGGAAGAGAGAGAAAAAGAGAAAATTTATCCACTGATTCACTCTCCCAAATGGCAGCAACAGCTGGATCAGGCTGAAGCCTAGAGCCAGGAATTCAATCCAAGTCTCCCATGTGTTGTAAATACACTAGTATTGTTTTCAAAGATTTATTTATTGATCTGAAAGGCAGAGGGACGCAGAGAGAGGTCTTCCATCCATTGGTTCACTCCCCAAATGGCTGCAATGGCCAGGGCTAGGCCAGGCCAAAGCTTAAAGCCCGAGACTCCATCCTGATCTCCCACATGGGTGGCCCAAGGACTTGGGCCATCTTCCACTGCCTTCCCAGGTGCATTAGCAGAGAGCTGGATTGGCAGTGGAGCATCTGGGACTCAAACTGGCGCTTGTATAGGAAGCTGGTGCCACAAGCCATGGTCTTGTGTACTGCACCACAACGCTGGCCCCATCTGGTATTATTTCTGAGGAAAACTGATTCTAAATCTTCAAGTATATTCAGATTTGAGTTCAGCTGAGTATGCTGGTGCACACACAAGCTGTGAGCGTCTCTTCCCCGTGGTCTGCATATCCTAGGGGAGAGGGATGTCAGTGGACAGCAGTGCCTGCCGGAGAGGACCAAGGGCAGCAGTCTGACAGGCGTCCTTCGTCAGGACCCTTCCCCCATGTCATACGGCTCTTAATCAT
This sequence comes from Oryctolagus cuniculus, assembly GCF_051225735.1. Lineage (NCBI taxonomy): Eukaryota > Metazoa > Chordata > Mammalia > Lagomorpha > Leporidae > Oryctolagus > Oryctolagus cuniculus. Next base: position 120,912,498 of record NC_142872.1, read on the forward strand.
TGGAATTCTTTTTTTTTTGGGGGGGGGGATTTCTTTTCTAAGCAGCCCTCTTTAATTACAAAAATGGCCATAAAGTCACATTCACCGACAGTTGTGTGTGATCCAAGGGCAGCCGCTGCCTGATGGCACGTTTACACCCTTCCATCTGGTAAGCTTCTCCATGTTCTTCCAGCCTCCCCTTCGCTGTCAACATTACCCTCAAGGTGTGCACAGCAGGAACAGCACTGTCAATGTACAACTTTGTTTGGTTTTATTTTCGGTTGGCACTCGCGAAACATTTTTTTGGTGTCAGCTTTATTGGGACTTTTAACTGATAAACTCTTCCTGTGAGATAGTCTTCGCATTAGTGACCTGAAATCCAAAGTCTTCATCTGTAGGTTTGGTTTCAGTATCACTAAACCAGAGTATATGCCACATACTCTTGAAAATAAACTTTGATTTTGAAATCATTTTAGATTTATAGAAAGATTGCAAAGGGAGTATAAAGTCCCCACATGCCTTACCCCTATCTTCTACTGAAGTTGCATAACCGTGGCATATTTGTCAAAGGGAGAAATTGACAATGGTATAATTCGGTTGACTCAGGTCCATACTGGATTTCTCCAGTTTTCCCACTGATGACCATTTTTTCTGTTCTGGGGTTCCAGTTCAGGGTACTCCGTTGCATTCCGACTTCTTGTCTCTTGTCTGTGGCAGTTTTTGTCTTGTCTCTCATGGCCGTGAAAGCTTTAAGGAATACTGGTGTTCTCCAGAAGGCCCCTCAGCTTGAATTTGTCTGACAGCCAGGCTGTGGTTACCCATCAGGTCAATACTAAGCATTTTTTTAAAGTTTATTTATTTGTCGGGGCTGGTGCTGTGGCATAGTGGGTAAAGCCACTGCTTACAGTGCTGGCATCCCATGTGGGCACCTGTTTGATTCCAGGCTGTTCCACTTCTAATCCAACTCCTTGCTAATGTGCTTTGGAAAGTAGTGGAAGATGGCCCAAGTTGTGCCCCTGCACCAACATCGGAGACCCTGAAGAAGCTCTTGGCTCCTGTCTTCATCCTGGCACAGCCCTGGCCATTATAGCCATATGGATTGTGAACCAGCAGATGGATGATATTCTGTCTCTCTCTCTCCCTCCCTTTCTCCCTCCCTCTCTATAGCTCTGCCTTTCAAAAGAAAAAAAAAAAAAGTCGTTATCTATTTGGAAGGCAGAACAACCCAGAGAAATGGAGAGAGGGAGTTTGAAAGAGATCAAGAGATCTCCCATCCAATGGTTCACTTCCCAAATGCCCGCAGCAGCCAGTACTGACCAGGCTGACCTGGGAGCTGGGCATTCCATTTAGCTCCCCGATGTGAGTAGAATGTGGGTATCCCAGGTGGCAGCTTAACTCACTGGACTGCAACACCTGCCCAATGCTGACCTTTAAAAATGTTTTTTGAGACACAGAGAGCGCTCCCATCTATGGGTTTACTCCCCAAATCCCACAGCAGCTGGGGCATTGGGCTTGGGCTGAAGCTAGGAATACAATCCAGGTCTTTCATTTGGGTGACAGGAACCCAATCACTTGAACTACCTCCTCTGCCTGAGCAGGGATCTGGAGTCAGGATTTGAACCCAATTACTCCAATGTGGGATGTGGGTGGCTGGTGCTTCAACTACGAGGCCAAATCCCTCGCTAGGCATTTTTAATGTTGATTTGTCAACATCATTCCAATTCTTAGCAACTATGTTAATGGCATCCTGAAGACTGAAATTTCTCAGGAAGTCTCATTCCAAGGCTCTTGTACCTAGAACAGTTTTGGTGCTTTTGCTCTTTCATAATGGAAGGTAAAATTCCATGTTGGGGCCTACATTGTGGCACAGCAGGTTAAGCTGCCACCTACAATGCTGGCATCCCACATGGGTGCCTATTCGAGTTCCGGCTATTTCATTTCCAATCCAGCTCCCTGGAATGCACCTGGGAAAGTGGTGGAAGGTGGCCCAAGTGCTTGGGGCCCTGTACCCATGTGAGAGACTCAGAAGAAACTTCTGATTCCTAGCTTTGGTCTGGCCCAGCCCTGGCTGTTGTAGCCATTTGGGGTGTGAACCAGTGGATGGAAGATCGATCCTTTCTCTCCCTCTCTCCACTCTTTATCTCTCCCTCTGTCTCTCTCTGCAGCTTTGCCTTTCAAATGAAAATAAAATAAATCTTTGAAAAAAAATTCCATGTTGGCATCTCAAGAAATTCAGAATGGGCTATGGAATGCACTCTTAGGAACAGTGAAACATAGCACCCCTTCCCAGCCGGCTTCCCAGTGAGCTAACAGCCAGCCAGGGGGCTGTACCCAACTCCCTGTGTTGTATCTGTGTAGTGAAAAAAGGTCAGTCCTATGTACTGGAAAAACATCTTAGATGTTGCTCTATGCAGTCTCTGCCAATTTTTAAAAAAGTTTTATTTGAAAGGCAGAATTTGAAAGGGGAAAGGAAAAAGAGAGAGGAATGGGGGTGGGGGGAAGCAGGGGAGGGATCCGTCTTCCAACTGTTGGTTTTCTCTCCAAATGGTCGTAACAACCGGGGTTGGGCCAGGCTAAAGCCAAGAGCCACGAACTCCATCTGGGTCCTCACATGAGTGATAGAGCTCAATGACTTAGGCCATCTACTGCTGTTTTCCTAGGAGTATTAACAGGAAACTAGATTGGAAGTGGAGCAGTCAGGACTCAAACAGGGACATTTATTTGAAAGGCACACAGAGAGAGATCATTCATGTACTGGTTCACTCCTCAAATGTCCACAAAAGCCAGGGCTGGGCTCTGCTGCACTGCAGCCTGGAGCCCAGAACTCAGTCTGGGTATTCCATATGAGTGGCAGGGACCCAAGTACTTGAATCATCACCTGCATTCGCTGGAAGTGAATTGGAAGTGAAGTAGCCAGGACTTGAACCAGGCACAGCAATATGGATGCACGCATCCCAAGTGGCACCTTAACTGCTGTGCCTGATGCCCACCCCACAGTCACTGCCCACTGCATTAGAAGTGGCCAGCACCAGTGGCATGTGCTGTGGCACAGGGACACTTGCTGTCAGCCTGCAGTGCTCACGCATCAGCACTGCTAACGTGTCCCTGAGCCGCAGCACCAGGAGGGAGCTGTGGCATCAGTATTGTCATTGCTCCAGGTGGGCATTTTATGGGACTTTAGCAAGTGCATCAGTGTAATTTTCTGATGCTTCTTCCTTAGATTTTCCAGTTGGCTTTCGGATTATTTTATGCAGTGCTGCTTCAGTTTCTCTGGCTGGCCTGATGCTGTTCATGCACCTCAAGGTTCAGTCCTTCATGGTATAATCTAGATGTATTCTTTATTTTTTTAAGATTTACTTGAAGGGCAGGTAGAGTAAGGAGGATGGACACACACATACACAGAGTGAGAGGGAAAGAGACCCTCTGGTTAACCCTTTAAAATGGCCACAACAGCCAGGGCTGGGCCAGGCCAAAACCAGAGCCAAAAATTCCATGTGGGTCTCCCATGTGGGTAACATGGACCCAAGCACTTGGGCCATCATATGCTGCCTTTACAGGGACATTAGCAGGCAGCTGGATTGGAAGTGGAGGAGCTGGCAGTTGGGCCAGCGCTGTGGTAAAGGATGTGGGGTTACACTGTCGGGTTGTGCCCTGAGCCACACCATCAGCCCCTGCATTGCTATGCCTTCAGTTCTTGTTGAATCTACTCACACAGTAAAATAGTCAGTGTTTGTCCTGTCTGGTGTTTTCGTATTCTCATGAGTGAAGCCACAGTAAAGATAAGCCGTTCATGCTGTCTGTGGTGACAGTTCATCTTCAGCAAAATGGCCCATGGCCACAGCGGGTCCACACTTCTGTAATAACATCCCTGTGTGCTGTGTTAATGAGAGCTGCTGCTTTCTGCTTGTTACCCCTCCCTGTTACCCATGAGGATATCCGTGACTCTCTGTGACGTCTTCATGGTTACACAAGAACAAAAAAAGCAACAAAATCACAGCATGCAGCCAATAAGTTGGGAGGAATGTGGAGGTACAGCTGAGCCTTAGGTCAGTTCAAACCAGGGTTGGCTGCTTTTGTGCCAGGCTCGGGGAATAACTTTTGGTTTTAAGAGCTTCTCTGCAGGCTACTGTTAGCCTGAGATAGCCATGTAAAATTTCATTTGTGATTTCCATTTCATTATGACCTAATTCTTGAGTATCATTGTCAAATGTTTCTTTGATAAGAATCTTATTTCTGCCAGTGGCATGGCGTGAGCAGTTAAGCCACCACCTGCAGTGCCAGTATCCCATATGGGCTCTGGGTTGAGTCCTGGCTGCTCTATTTCTGATCCAGCTCCCTGCTAATGTACCTGGAAAAGCAGAGGAGGATCTTCTTTAAATTATTATTAAGGTTTATTTATTTGAAAGTCAGACTTACATAGAAAGAGGGGGAGGGGGAGGATTCTTCCATCCGATGGTTCACTCCCCAGGTGGCTGTAATGGCAGGGGTGGGGTGGGGTGTGTGTGTGTGCTGGGCCAGGCTGAAGCCAGGAGCCAGGAGATTCATCTGGCTCTCCCACATGGGTGCAGGGGCCCAAGCACTTGGACTATCCTCAACTGCTTTCCCAAGCACATTAGCAGGGAGTTGGGTGGAAAGTGGGGCAACTGGGACCCAAATTGGCATTCCAAAGGTGTTTAGCCAATGCTGACCAACCAACAACACATATCTCCCGTTTTATTCCTTTCCTTTGAATGTGATACTAACTTTAAGTGTTGGGTTTTATTTAGAACTTTTAGGCAAGGAAGTATTGAAGCAACTTTGGAGTACATCCTCTTTGATCGGATGTGAGAGAGGAGATAAACTCCTCACGTCTCTCAGGATCAGCCCTTCAAGTGCACGTTGGTTCCAGCTTAAAGAACTGCAGAATCCGGGGCCGGCGCTGTGGTGGAGCGGGTAAAGCCGCCGCCTATGGTGCCGGCATTTCATGTGGTCTCCGATTCAAGTCCTGGCTGCTCCACTTCCAATCCAGCTCTCTGCTGTGGCCTGGGAAAGCAGTAGAAGATGGCCCAAGTGCTTGGGCCGCTGCACCCACGTGGGTGACCCGGAGGAAGCTCCTGGCTTCAGATCGGCTCAGCTCAGGCTGTTGTGGCCATCTGGGGAGTGAACCAGCGGATGGAAGACCTCCCTCCCGCCCCACCTCTCCTCTCTCTCTGTAACTTTCAAATAAATAAATAAATCTTAAAAAAAAAAAAAAAGAACTGCAGAATTGGAGCTGGTGTAGTGGCGCAGTGGGTTAAGCTGCTGCCTGCAGTGCTGGACCTCAGAACACCTGCTGCTCAGTTCCAGTCCTCCCTGCTAATCTGTCTGGGAAAGCAGTGGAAGATGGCCCAAGTACTTGGACCCCTGCCACCCTGGTGGGAGACCTGGGTGGAGTCCCTGTCTCCTGGCCTTGGTCTGGCCCAGTCCTGGCCCAGCCGTGACTGCTGCAGCCATCTGGGGAGTAAACTAGTGGATGAAAGATCTTTCTCTCTCTGTGCAACCCTGCCTTTCAAATAAACAAATCTGTTTTAAGAACTAGAAAATAAATTATCACTCCACTAGATGTGCCAGCATAATAATTTCAATAAAAGCATTTAAAAATGGCTGTTATGCCTTTTCTTTGGGCTTTTGCCCGTGCTGGGCCTGTGCTGCCCTGCCTCCAGGGCACGTGGCCTTTGTGCCACCTGCTCCGTGGTTCCTCGCCTACATGTTGGCTCCTGGAACTCGGTTACGAGGTGATTTAACTGTGGTAGCTCTACATCTGCTCCCCTGGAAACTCCCTTAGGATCTACAGGCCCTTAGACTAGATGGGATTAAGGAATTATAATTAATGCAATGTACCCATGTCAAATGCTTAAGGATAATTAAGCTTGTGAAGAGCTGTGACTGTTTTTATCTTTCCAGGGCCTACAAAGAGACTGTAAAGCTGTATAGCCCTGCATGAATTCCTATGGACTTACTTCTAAGGGTACAGTTTAAAAACTTGCCATGGGATCCCAAATCCACTTGGGCTAGATGGTAATGGTAACATCTTAAGTTTTAAAGGGATCATATAGGTGGGATTAAATGTTAAAGTGATCATGTCAATAGGATGAAGTGTTTATTGTTAATAATAAATAGAATTAAAGAGGAGTGAATGCTCCAACATGGAAAGGAGTCCATCCAGCAGACTCAGAGTTGCAGTCACCTTCAGTAGCATTCAGTGACCTGAGTCAGCCCTAAAGGCATTCTGGTCTGGCTAAAAAGTCCATAAGAGCATTGTAGGTGTGGAAAGCCAGGACACTCGTCAAAAAGTGTCCCTACATGGAGGACCTCCCTGGGTGAAACCGCAGTGGAAAGGAGTGGTCATCAAAGAAGGATGTGCTTTTCTCCGAAGGCAGGAGAGGACTTCCACTTTGCTAATGGGCTTGTCTGAATATTGATGGAGTTTGTGGATTCAAAGGGCTTCCATAGCGTAGGCTGCTCATGTCAAGAGCCTCATTGATGTCACACATCATAAGAGTGTTAATTGTTAAATTAGCAACGAGTCACTGTGTACTAACTTCCCATGCAGGACCTCTGTTCTCAAAGAGCTATAGTATTAGCATTAATGGTAAAACTTGATCCCAGGGCTGGCACCGTGGCTCAGTTGGTTAATCTTCCGCCTGCAGCGCCGGCATCCCATATGGGCGCTGGTTCTAGTCCTGGTTGTTCTTCCAGTCCAGCTCTCTGCTGTGGCCCAAGAAGGCAGTGGAGGATGACCCAGGTTCTTGGGCCCCTGCACCCACGTGGGAGACCAGGAGGAAGCACCTGGCTCCTGGCTTTGGATCAGTGCAGCGCCGGCCATTTCAGCCATTTGGGGAGTAAACCAATGGAAGGAAATCCTTTCTCTCTCTCTCTCTCTCTCTCTCTCTCTCTCTGTCTACCTAACTACCTGACTCTGTCAAATAAAAAATAAAAAAAAAAAAACCTTGATCCCAAAGATTTACTTTGTTCTAGTGTGTGATATTCTTATGTATCATAAGTTCTAGTTAAGTCTAAGTGTCAAACTCCATTGGCTGTATTCCTAGGTATTTCTTTAAAGGTTAAGTGCCTCAAATATGAATGCTAAGATTCATGACTCTGTGAAATTCCTATCTTGTATGTTTTAACATAAGGTCAGATATTTAAAAGGCAGCTAAGGATACTTCTGGGAATGGCAAAATTCTGTGAAATTTGGATTCCAGGATTTGGATCCCAAGCTTTTGTATATAGCTTTAAAATACCCTTGTACAGATACTATACTGAAAAGGGTAGCTACAAAAGTTGTTGCAAAGAATTAAGGAGCTTCTAACAGAGGTTCTGACATTGAAAATTGCTGATGACAAGTCTATGGAATATGGATTCCAGGATTTGGATTCTAAGTCCTTTATTTGCTTAAAAAGTCCCTGACACAGACACACTGCGCTGGACAGGGGAGCTACAGAAGGTGTTCCAAGGAATTAGGGAGCTTTTGACAAAAACTCCAACATTAGGAATTCCTGAGCAAGCCATTCATAGGAAGACCCTCTTCAGATCAGCTGCAGCTTAAATGAAAGGGACTTTAGCAGGTGCCACTGAACAGGACTACCTCAGTAAAATTAGGATTAAACGTCTACCTCTTAAGTCTTCAAAGGTGAACTCAAAAGACACACCTGATTATTCCTGTAAGCCAGAGACCTTAAGTATCTCTTCAAAAGCAAAAGGATAAGTACAGCCTTTTGCCTTCATCACATCAAGGCTGCTGCACCTCAGGCAGACATGCCGTACCTGCCCCTTGATTCACTCCTGGGAACTGTTATTGATGATAAAACTCCTAATGGCTTCTTCTATTATAATTCTCTATGCTCAGGCTAAATGGGTTTATAATCTACATAAGGGTAATCTTTTCCTTTTACGGGGCATGCTATTCGCAGTTGGTCTTGCTCCAGTTTTGCTTATGCTAATTAATAAACATGTTTCAGAACTCTGGCAATAACTGCCCATGCAGGGGACACAGACATTGGCGATGACAGGGACTGCTCCAGCTCACAGAGCAAATTCGTTAGATGAGATAGGCAGAGACTTCCAGACCCAGGCTAGGCAGGGCCTGCACTACGCCCCTCATAGGCAGGAAGCAGCTGTAGAAGACATGATGATTCAGGCCGGTGCCGCGGCTCAATAGGCTAATCCTCTGCCTAGCGGTGCCGGCACACCGGGTTCTAGTCCCAATCGGGGCGCCGGGTTCTGTCCCGGTTGCCCCTCTTCCAGGCCAGCTTTCTGCTGTGGCCCGGGAAGGCAGTGGAGGATGGCCCAAGTGCTTGGGCCCTGTACCCCATGGGAGACCAGGAGAAGCAACTGGCTCCTGCCTTCGGATTAGCACAGTGCGCCGGCCGCAGTGTGCCAGCCGTGGTGGCCATTGGAGGGTGAACCAACGGCAAAGGAAGACCTTTCTCTCTGTCTCTCACTGTCCACTCTGCCTGTCCAAAAAAAAAAAAAAAAAAAAAAAAAGACATGCTGATTCTACACCCTTCAACATCCCTTAGGATTAAGGGGATGGAGTCTCTGGTGGGGAATGAGGTAGGCTGGCATACAGGATAAAATATACCAGGTTTGTGAGCTGGAAGACTACTCCTTCATCACACCCCTATGTGACCTCATGCCTCTACCTGGCCACACCTGGGCACCCACCAGCCAATCAGACTAATTAACCACTCCCCTTTGGAAGTGGATTAAAGGCCTGGGACACGGTGGGCCCGGCCCTTTTCTTTGGCCTTTTCCCATGTGGGCTCCTTGCTGCTCTGCGCCTCCAGGGCATGTGGCCTTCGGCCACCCACCCACCCCATGCCCCATGCTTCCTGGCTTCGGTAGGAATCTAGATTTCCCTCTCTCCTTTAGATAGGGCCCTCGCTCTCCTGTGCATTCCTCTCACTGAATAAAAAGCCCCACAGGCCTCAGTGTCCACCGGGAAAGGGAGGACCCCAGGTGCTTTGTGTCCTCTGAATCTGTCTCCATGCGCACCACTACTAACCAACCAAGTTAGCAACAGAGCCCGAGACTGCAGGGAAAACTTAAGAAATCTGCATTTGAACCAAAATATTTGAACCCAGGGCCCAGTGTTGTGGCGTAGAGGGTAAGGCTGCCACCTGTGATGCTGGCATCCTATATGGGCACCCGGACAAGTCCCAGCTGCTCCACTTCCAATCCAGTTCCCTGCTAATGGCTTGGGAAAGCAGCAGAAGATGGCCCAAGTCCTTGGGCCCCTGCACCTGTATGAAAGACCCAGAAGAGGCTTCTGGCTTTGGGCTGGTCCAGCTCTGGCCGTTGCGGCCATCTGGGGAGTGAAACAGCAGATAGACGATCCCTCTCTCCATCACTCTGCCTTTCAAATAAATACATTTAAAAAAATTTTTCAAGAGTCATCTACATAGAACTCAGGACAGTCTTGGATCACAGATCCTAAGATCTTCACCAGGTATCTTGGCTGCTCCTGCCGCAGTCACAGAATCCCTTGTCCTGGGTAGTTTACAAACAACAGAAACGTCTCACAGTTCTGGAGGCTGTGAAGTCCAGGGTCAAGGGACACAGATCTGGTGTCTGCAGAGGTCTGGCCCTCCAATGTTGAGGCGGAGCCTGTCCTCATGTGGCCCACGGAGAGAAGGACCAGGCGGGTTTCTTTCTTTTCTTTTTTTTTTTTTTTTTTTTTTTAAGATTTATTTATTTACTTGAAAGTCAGAGTTACACAGAGAGAGGAGAGGTAGAGAGAGAGAGGTCTTCCATCCACTGGTTCACTCCCCAGATGGCCACAACGGCCGGAGCTGTGCCAGGCGGGTTTCTGAGGCCTCTTGTAGAAGGGCATGACCCCCTCTCCCAGTCACAAGAATCCCAGTTCCTGGTTTTTGAGAACCTGGGGGGTGGGGAGCCGCCACGGGTGCTCGAGGATCCAAGGCAGAGTCCTTCTGCACCTGGCCCTGCACCACCCCACCCCGCTGGCCCCTGGAGAGCTGCACACTGCCTGCCAGCCCCCGTGGCGCCCACACTCAGCTGAGGCTCCAGTGCCTGTCTTGCCCGACCCCCACCCTCCCTCCATCTCCACACTCACTGCCAAGCTCACCGTGCAGCTCCGGGGCCTCCCGCTGACTCCCCTCAGGGCAGCTAGGGAAGCGGCTCCTAACTGCCCTCCCGGAAACCAAGAGGATGTGTGGACAGTCCTGTCACAAGCAGCAGAAACCCAGCTCGAGCAGAGACACTGGCACCCACGTCAGCCCAACGGAAGAGCTTCACCAAGGCATTGAATTGGGTCACCAGGGGAAGCCATCTCTCCTTCCGGCCTTCGCTTCTCGTCTGGCTCTGACGCTTCCTCCCTCGTGTAGCGAGATAGTTACTGTGGTTCCAAGTTCACTTGTTCCTTGACTGAGGTCAAGTGGAAATGAGTCTCAGCCTCGCCCCGTGGCCCCAGGAACAGCATCAGCTCTCACCAGCCTCCTCTGGGATTCAGTCTCAGCGCTGAGTGACCCCTGGCCGGGGGGGGGGGGGGGGGAGCGCATTATCTAATTAGCCAGGCCCTAATTCAAATATGCTCTCTCCTGGAGCTGCAAACAGTTAATACCACCTGAAACTAATGTCGAGGGGGGCAAAGAGACACCTGGGGTGCTATTAGCAGAAATGGATGCAGAATGGCCACGAGACAGCACATCTCTGCTTTCCCCGATGTTGTTCATTACAAATGCCTTGGTTTTAGTGACACCCTCCAGAGATGTGACGGTCACTGTTACATGCAAAGAGCAGGCTCACAGCTCACAGGCATCTGCACGCGACTTCTCACCTGCTAGCCTCCCCTGCCTCTGAAATGGGAGAGTGAGAAGCAGTGGGGGTGGGGTGGGGCTTCGAAGGCTGTTTTCTAGCCTAGTAATGGCAGCAGCTCTGGGCGTTTGTTAGAAATACACATTCCCAGGCCCAACCCAGATTTACTGAATTAGCACCTTGGGAGGTAGGGCCCAGCAGTCTGTGTTTTAACAAGGCCTCTGGGTAACTGATGCACACTGAGGTTTGAGAACCACTTGGTTAGGGCATGCTGCTGGTGACCTAGCAGCAGGGGCAGCACCTGGGGGTCCACACCTGCCCTCCTGGACTGGAATCTGCACTTGTAATCGGATCCCTCAGTTGATGTTTGCATTTGCTAAGCACTGGATTGGGGTCTTGAAGAGAGTAGAAGAAGGGAAATGTGCAGAGGCAACCATTTGCACACAGAGGACGGCCCCGTGGTGGGCACCCCTGTGGTCCCCATACACGTGTGATTTCCTCCGCTAGCTCTTAGCTCAGTGGAGAAACAAATCCTGCCTCCAGGTTGACCTGAGGTTGAGAAATAAAGACTCAAGAGTTGAGTGTACAACACAGTGTCTGGCCTCGGCTACACAGGGCAAGGGTGGCTATGAAGAAACGTGACCGGAGTTTTCAAATAACTTGAGGCAGGTAGTGGGAGACAAATGGGGACAGCAGCATAGCAGTTGGAGATAGCTAGAGAGATTTCCAGAGAAAACCACTAGAGTTTTCTGGGTCACAGTGATGCTCCTTGTCTGTGCCCTGCAGAAGCCTCTGGGCCACTCAGGGCTGCCCAGCACTGCAGTGTGGCCAGCATAACGGGCCCTGGAAGCAGGAGAAGCGCTGCTCCCTCCCTATCCCCACCGACCGCTTCCAAACTTCTCTCCAACTCTCTCACCTTTGGTAGGGAATTCCTGTGGATTCTTCCTGTATGCCTTTGGCACAGTGAGCTGATTTATGTTTCCTTATAGTCCTTCTTCTTACGTGAAGGGTAGCTTACTATAGACACAATTTGCACTTTGCTGTTTTTTTTTTCTTTTAAAGATTTATTTATTTATAGACAGAGGCCTTGAGGGAGAGACAGGTCTTCTATCTTCTGGTTCACTCCCCCAAATGGCCGCAACAGCTGGAGCTGGCTGATCCAAAGCCAAGAGCTTCTTCCGGGTCTCCCACGTGGGTCCAGCGGCCCAAGCACTTGGGCCATCTTGTACTGCTTTCCCAGGCCACAGCAGAGAGCTGGGCGGGAAGGGAAGCAGCCAGGATTCAAACCTGCGCCCATAATGGGATGTCAGCGCCACAGGCCGAGGCTTAACCTACTATACCACAGCACAGGGCCCCTGCATTTTGCTTTAGAGAGTACGTTATGGAAATTACTTTATGTCAATTCATAGAGCTTGTCCCCATTGTATGCACACAGGTGTCATAGTCTCAACTCTTCTCCATGTGTAAGCATTTAGGTTGTTTCCAGCGTTTTCACAGACAGCAGACAGGCTGCAGTGGTCTGTGCAGATTCAGAGCCAAGGAGCTGGGTAATCGAGGCTGTACGTCAACTGTGAAAGCCTCATGTGCCAGACTCCACACGCCATCTTCACTTGTTTAATTTGAGAGAGAGAGAGAGAGGGAGCAAGCTCGCATTTGCTAGTTCACTCCCCACCCCCACCCCCTTTCCCCATGCCTGCCCCAAACATCCACGGAAGCCAGGGCAGGAGCTGGGAGTTGGGAACTCAACCCAGGCCTCCCATGTGGATGGCAGGGACCCAACAACTGGAGCCGCCACCTGCTGTCTCTTTGGGCACACATTAGCCAGAAGCTGCTGTCGGCGTTTAGGCTGAAAATCGAGTTCGGGTACTTGAACATGGACATGGCCTTCTTAACTGCTAGGCTGCCGCCTGCCCCGCCTTCATGTTTGACTCCTCAGCTTTAGACTCCATGCAGTCACTGCCCCTGGTCAAGCTGCAAGATTCCCTGGACGCTCTGGTTGCCTTGTAAGAGGGAGCGGTAAACACTCAGCAGCAGCCACTCACCTGCCGTTCATTCCAGGGTAGGAATTTCCATTTCCACTGGCTCTGTCCCAAGTCAGCTTTCTTGAGGTATTTTCTTCCTCGGGTGACTCCTTCCCCTTGCTCCCAGTCCTTTCATCCCCGCAGAGACTGGGGGTAAGAGAAGGCTGTTTGGGCCGGCGCTGTGGCACAGCAGGTTAAAGCCCCAGCCTGCAGTGCCGGCATCCCATATGGGCGCCAGTTTGAGACCGGGCTGCTCCTCTTTAGATCCAGCTCTCTGCTATGGCCTGGGAAAAAGAGTAGAAGATGGCCCAAGTCCTTGGGCCCCTGCACCCATGTGGGAGACTGGAAGAAGCTCCTGGCTCTGGATCAGCAGAGCTCCAGCCATTGCCGCCATCTGGGGAGTGAAGTAGTGGATAGAAGACCTCTCTCTCTCTCTCTCTCTGCCTCTGCCTCTCTGTAACTCTGCCTTTCAAATAAATAAATAAATATATCTTTTTTTTAAAGCAAGCTGGGACAAGTGTTTGGCCGAATGGTTGATAGCAGTTAGGACACCAGCATTCCACACTGGAGTGCATGGGTTCAACTCGTGGCTTCTGCTCCTGATTCCAGCTTTGTGCTAGTGCAGATGCTATAGGGCAGCGATGTCTCAAGTAGTTGAGTTCCTATCACCCAATGGGAGACCTAGATTGAGTCTGGTTCCCTGGCCAATGTGGGCATTGGAGTGGGGGGAGGGGTGACCCAGCAGATGGGTGCTCCTTTTCCTCTTAAAGCATTTTTTTTTAAAGATTTTATGTTTTAAAATGTTTATTTTCACCTACTAGAAAGGCAGTGCAGCAGACAGAGATCTTCTATCTGCTGCTCACTCCGCAAATGCCTGCAACGCCCAGAGCTGGGCCAGACCAAAGCCAGGAGCCAAGAACTCTTTCTGGGTCTCTCATGTTGGTAGCGGGGCCCCAAGCACTGGGGCCATTATCTGGTGCTTTCCCTGGGATCTTAGCAGGGAGATGGAGCAGAAGCCAGAGCAGCCGATCACTCCAATACGGAATGTGGCAAAATAGCTCACTGGGCCACAACACCCACCTCTAAAAAATTAGTTTTAATCCTACTTAAAAAAATGGTGAGGCTGAGTTGTGACATGGCAGGTGAAGCTGCCACCTGTGATGCTGGCATCCCAGATGGGAGCTGGTTCCAGTTCTGACTGTTCTATTTCCGATCCAGCTCCCTGCTAACGCACCTGGGAAAGCAGCAGAAGATGGCCCAAGTCCTTGGGCCCTTGCTACTCACGTGGGAGGCCTAGATGGAGTTCTAGGCGCCTGGCTTTGGCCTGGCCCAGCTCCAGCCATAGCAGCCTTTGGGGAGTGAACTAGTGGATGGAAGATTTCTTTCTTTTTTTCTGTCACTTTACCTTTCAAAATAAATAATTTTTGAAAAAATATTTAAAGTGCATGTTAAACATATTTTAGATAAGCAAAACTCAAAAGCAAATATTTTAAGTAAGTTGTGCCTACTTTTAAGACTAAGAACTGCAAAAATAAAAGAATCTGGAGAGTGTGAAGTTAAAGGACATTTTATTAACTGACAGATTACAAACCGTAACTCCAGGTTGTGCAAAGTGCACTGCTGAACCCAGTACAGAGAACTGGTGTTAATACACAGTATTGAAGCAATGCTACACTTAGTTTTGGCAAAGTGCTGTATTGTTCAGTCTGTATAAAATCGACCATCAATGAACCAATTAGTATTAAACATTTCTATAAAAACAGAAAAAAATTTAGACAGTGGCTCAAGAAAACAAGCTGCCATTTATGCATAGATTGATGTACAGTATATAACTTAACCAAATGTCCCTTTTTAGTTTTCAAGTTGATAAAAAAAAAATCTGTGTCCAGAAACACATTGAGAAGGCACATAGTATATCTCCAATACTCTTCCGTCTCTGTAACCCTGGCCCCACCCTTGAGAAGCAAATGTGTCCACAATTTTGCTTGACCAAAAACAATAACAACAACAAAATAAACCACTTAAAAAATAACACAGTTATGGATTGAAGTTCAAAACCTCTGGAGGAAAACACATACAGAAGGCAAACAAAACCACTCATACACTCCCAGCCTAAACGCACACATCTCACCTCCCCAAGTACTGGTTTGGTTATTATAAGTCCACCTAGAAAACAAATTCTAAAACTTCAGGCAGATGCAGAGAACTGAGCACTGAACATGTAACAATTTTTAAAAATGTCCTAAGGAAAATTCTCAATGATATACAAAACATTATCCACTGAAGCTGCCTTCCTCGAACGGTAACTCCTCCCACAGGAAGGGCACCGCTACTAACAACAGATCTCCTGGTCTGTTTGCTTTCCTCAACCTGAGGCCACCTCCACTGGTGTCAACTTTCAAGTGATACCAGAGCATGGCAAGGCTAACCCTACTGTATGAGTACTGTGTAGGTTTCCTAAATAAAGCATTTTACATAAAACTGTAAGCATTAAAATAAGGAGAGATGCCATTTATAATCTATCAGCAAGGCGGACGGCAGTGAAACCATCATGATAGAGGCCTAGCTTTTCAAAGTGTTTACCTGGCATCCATGGGCCTCGTAAAATAAGCAGGTAATTTTAAGGTAACATCACAAACATGTACTAGTATCTCCCAGTACTAGGAGCAGTCTTTTAGCTGATTCTAAAAGCAAAAAATAACCCTGGAAATGCCCCCAACTTTTCCTTCCAACCTATTTAAATGTACATGTGTACCCTTCCAGTTGGAGTCCTGCATTTTTTTTCCAACTCAAAGGAAATAAGGATAAGAAAGTCCCTTGTTTTTTCTTGAGAGGATCTAAAGATAATACATTTCCTCGAGAAGGATGAGAAACAGCACAGAAACTCAAGATCTCCACGAAGACGTAGATGCCAAACCAGTGTACTATACAGGTGCGAGAAGCAAAAACAAGCAATGCTGAACAGTCCTGTCAAGTTTTAAGTGAACTGTGTTCACCTTGAGTCACAGCACTGGTACAGCAAAGGAAGTGTGTAAACATAGCAGACTGCTGGGGAGCTGAAAACAGGGACAGGAAACTAACAGGGTAAAAAGCTCCCTGCAATAGGAGAAAAAATCCTATCACTTCGCATCTTCTGCAAAAAAATCCTCCACCCAGCCAAGCCTATAAATGCAGTGCCACGGAAGGCGAGTGGATGGCCGTCTTCAGCTCACCGTGCAGTAATGTGCAGTATGTAATTCAGTCAGCTGAGAAAGAAAAATAAACAGAGGACTGGCAGAAAGTGTTTCATTAACAAAAACACAAACTCTCAGAAGCACAGTGTCCTGTAAAAGCTAAGAAACTCATCCGCTAAGCACTGCTTATGTGCCCACATATTCCAGGCTCCTTCCAAATACCAGGCTCCGTTACCAGTTCAGAAAGAGCGCTATGAAATTCAGAGGGCTCTCATTGCTCACTGCGCCCATTCTTAAGGACTATGCATTAAAGCGCACTGTAAACCACTAGTATTTACAACAGCAAAAGTAATAAACCCATAATAAAGTGTATTTTGGCCATTGTTCAAGAATAGTTAACACGTCAACATCATTCTGTATTATTATTGGCCTTATGTCTTTTCAATGCAGTAGACACCTAACAAACATCTCTTGAACTCTGAGAACTTCAACTGAATGATGTAACCATTTTCTTCCATTCCTACATTTGACAGAAACCTTACACACTGACACAGAAACCACGGGAGGATATCACAGGGGGCCTGGTAATCCTAATCCTGAAAGGAAATCCCAATGTCTAAATGTTTTTTGTTTTCTAGGAATAAAGCATAGAAAAGCAGGGCCTTTAGGCCAACAAAGTCAGTGAGTAACAGATGTAAATATATTTAAGGTATCAGGAAATTTGAAAATATTGTATTAAAAAAAAAAGACCACTGCATGTTTATATACAAATCTGTTCATGCTGCCAAACAAATTCTCACGGCTGAACTTCTGTAGCTGGTGAGGCACTGAGCACACATGCGCACAGAGACGCCAGGCACTCGGGCTGCCCTCAGAAGACGGTGAGTGGCCCGTTTCTAAGTCACCAACCAGCCTACAGCCCTAGAACAGCGGGTGTGAAACACACACCTTCCGTTCCAAGTCACCAGCCTATGGCCCAGAACAGCGGGTGTGAAACACACACCTTCAGGAAAACTTGACCTCATCTCCCACCTCTGGTAAACGCACGTAGTAACAAACTAACTTCTAACTCAGTTTAACAAAACTTTACAATCTTGGCCCCTAATTAGAAAACAAATAAATAAAGGGGAAGTCAACAGAGAAAGGGGCAGGGGATCCAGCCTCTTGTTCTGAAGAGGCATCCTGGCACTCGGTCATGGCCAGTGGAAGAATCTAGAACCAGCGGGTGTCCACACGTTTGGCCCGGGCCGGCTCCACAGCGGCTGGGGCCAGCTCCGGCCTGGGCGCCCCGGCTGCCTGCAGCAGGCTGCTACACAGCTGCTGAGGCACTCAGTCCTGCCCGAGGCCATGTTGCTTTTTTCTTGTAGACATTTCATAGCCCAGGACTCGGACACACAAGCTGCGGGACTGGGAAGGCGAGGCTAGGGGCCTTCCGCAGAGTGGACCAGGCACGAGTCTGGTGAGCTGCAGAGGGCACCAGCGAGGGTGTGGATGGCTCAGCAAGACCCCCACCACCCCTACAACGTGAAGAGAGTGGCTAGAGGTAAGGAAGTCGACTTTTCTGTGTCAAGTCAAGTGGCCTGCGCCTGCGCGCGAGGGGACCCCTACACTCTGGCCACAGTAGCACCAACGCTGTGGGGAACAGTAGTGGCAGCGCCCCGCCGTCACTGGAGTCAGTAGAAAGGCCTTGGAAGTTCACACAGGCTCGGTCTGCACAGCCCCATTTCACCTGTGTGAGGGCCCGCAGCGGCGCCGGGTGTGGGTGCGGGGGCCAGAGTGGTTGGAGATTTTGCTGAAGTGAGGGCTAACGTGAGCACTCACGGAAGCCAGCCTGTGGTTCCGGCCTCGGTGCTGTGAAAGCCATCCCCAGACACCCGCTGCCGCCCTCGCCTGCCGCTTGGCAGAGGGCTGGCCCTCGTGTCTGCGAAAATAAAGCCTCCTGCTTTTCTTGTGCGCATCCCCTCCCCCACAGAAATGGCGTCACAGGCGCCCGCACAGCAGAGCTCACACGAGGCGGAACTGGCAGAGCCGGCAGGAAAGAACAGAAGCAGCTTGTACGCTAGCCGAGGGGTCCGTCGGGGCCACGAGTTTTCCGTATATTCTTTGACAGGGCTTTGGTAACCCCTCTGCACGTGGGGCCTCTGCGATGCCTGTCCCACGGCACTAGTCACACAGCAAGGACTCAAAGGACTGTTCACTAAAGCCTAATGTACCTGAATTCCAAAATGAACGGCATGACCAGTCGGGAAAACAAAACGAAAACCATACACACGGAATATATCAAGTTTTCTTTCAAAACAAAGTCCAGCCACAATTCCACTATATCCATGGCAACTATCACCTGTTAATGCTCATGTTAGTGTAAAAATGTGTTCATTATATACACAAGAGATTATCAAGTACTGGTCAATAAAGTGTATGGCTGACCCTGAGAATAGATTTTTGCTTACTCAAAAGATTGATTAAGTAATACAAAATAAAATGAAACCAAAAGATGCCTATTCTTATACTTGGGAAGAAATGTCTTTAAAATGCTAACTCATGTACACCTCAATAGATTTAAAGACATCCCCAAACAACAAACACTGTATTGATATGTTTCCAAAAATATTCTGAGAAAATTTACAAAAAAGTAAATGTTAACAGCAAGGCATTATGTGGTACCCAACAAATAAATCAGGTTTTCCAGAGTGTCCAAACACACTGATGCAACGAAGTGTTCGGTCCTCACTGGCTGTGGAGACAGCGTGCCCACTGCACGGATACGCACATCCACACACACATGCACAAACCGAGAGAGACCAAGCAACGACTCTTGCAAATCTTAGTAATTGTACTGACGCGGGCAGGGCTGGTGAACAACCCAGCCACTGTGCTTGCCTTGCCGAGAGTGGCAATCCCTGGTAAGATTTTGGCGACGAAGGCTATTTCTGTTCAGAGACTGTTTTTCACTGTGCTCTTTTATCCACTGGGAAGGGCGAAAGCTCTTGGATTGTTCCAGCAAAGTTGTGTGAGCAGCGAGAGCTGCCACATAGCAGTGGGTGTGCTGCTCCACCTCATCCTGAGCTTCCGCTCTGAAACAGAACAAAGTGGCAATGCGTTAAATGGGCTGACGTGAAACCGACAACGTTAGCTAGCAATTCAGTTTGACAAGCTCATTTGCTTTAGGTTGAATGAGAGCCTGGTGTCTCACTGAGTGCCTGTTTTGCAGGCACACTGACTGATAGTGGGGAAAGGAGAGGCCAGATGGCGAAGGAGCCTGAGTTCCAAAACTACACTGTGTACTTTGAGTGAATTTCAGTGGCAGAGACACACGTTTATATAAGCTTTCCTGGGAGGGGAACTGACATTCACTCAATATCTGCATTTGCCAACTATTTTGCAAATATTACATCTTTTAATTCTCATCAACATTTTTGAAGGGAAATATTTGAATTCCCAGTTCTTACTGCTTGGAGAGCATTATGCCGGAGCACCTTCTGATGTTTTCTGTGTGGAAGTGTCATGATATAGGAAAGAAGCATCATATCTGTCTTTAATAGCAATATGCATAAAGAAATTCTACTCATTGAGCACTTTTCCAGGTAAGAATCTATTCCTTATAGAAGACGAGTCTCCATTTTTATTCACAGCACACCAGGGCACATTTTGGAAATGCGCTTACAGCAAGGTTATAAAGACCCTTGAATACCACATAATCTTAAAATATCACCACCAGCACTGTGGCATAGCGGGTAAAGCTGCTGTCTACAGTGCCAGTACCCATATAGGTGTGGGTTTGAGTCCCAGCTGCTCCACTTCCTACTCTGCTCTTTGCTATGGCCTGGGAAAGCAGTAGAAGATGGCCCAAGGACCCTTGCACTCATGTGGGAGACTGGGAAGAAGCTCCTGGCTCCTGGATTTGGATTGGCCCAGCTCTGGCCATTGGCGGCCATTTGGGAAGTGAACCAGCAGGTGGAAGACCTCTCTGTCTCTCTCTGCCTCTCAAATAAGTAAATCTTTTTTTTTTTTTCTTTTAATATGGCTATGGGGCCAGCACTGTGGTGTAGTGAGCTAAGCCTCTGCCTACGGTACAGGCATCCCACCTGAGCACCGATTCAAGTCCTGGCTGCTCCTCTTCTAATCTAGCTCGCTGCTGATGGCCTGGAAAAGAAGTAGAAGATGGCCCAAGTGTTTGGGCCCCTTCACCCAGACGCAGCTCCTGGATCCTGGCTTCACACTGGCCCAGCTCCAGCCATTGAGGCTAATTTGCGGAGTGAGCCAGCAGATGGAAGACCTTTCTTTCTGTCTCTCCCTTTCACTGTCTGTAGCTCTACCTCTCAGATAAATAAAAAAGAAAAAATGGCTACACCCAGTTTTCTATATAATATTGTTTTCTATATTAATGCTAATAAAACAGGATTGATATAGACCATGTTAACACATAGCACAAAGAGTTTTAAGATTCTTAAGGTTTATTTTGCAAGGAAGGGCAGTTATCTGTTCTGCCTTAACATCACTTGCGGAAAACACTGGTCTCTTTTAACATGTACATATATACATATTTCTAAAGCACAATTAAAACAGGTCACATCAAGAAGCTAAAAGAAGTTAATCTAAGGAGATTTTTTAAAGGGGGGCATTTGAGTCCTTCATCTTCCTATGCAGACAGCATCTATCACACAGTCTCACAGGGAAGATACTTACTCTGTGTCCGTGAGTCTTATTAGCAGCTTTTCCTGGCCCTACAAATGTTAAATGGTGAACTATTAAATCACTAGTAAGATTTAAAATGCTACTTTAATTTTACTATTAGGACGTGGTCAACTTTATTAGAACTGCCTTACTATGGGTCATCGAAGGCATACACAAGTATCACTTAAGATGATGATAGTTCATAAACCTTCTCAAGCAGTGTTCACAAAGGCTGAAATGCAATAAAACACATACGCCAGAGCCCATGGTAATTAGGAAGCAGCGGACTTTCATGTGCTTTATTCAGCTATCCCTGAGGACAGATGGGATGGAAGCAATTTAACTTCTGAAAGACATAGCTGTTTACTACATAGCTAGCGCTTACCTTGGGTAACACCTGATTTCTCTCTTGATTTAATGGGCCTGCCTGATAAGAATCCCAAAACAAGGATGCGAACCATTTTAGTTACTATTACAAAACTGTAATAACTGCAGGCCTTTGTGTGCAGAAAGAAAGAATCCATATAAAGTTCAGTGTATTCTTTTCATCATTTGCACATGGAAAATGATCTGTTTATCCTATATTAAATCTATATTATATGAATGCAAAAACAAACGATTGGAGGCA
Source organism: Oryctolagus cuniculus (assembly GCF_051225735.1). Lineage (NCBI taxonomy): Eukaryota > Metazoa > Chordata > Mammalia > Lagomorpha > Leporidae > Oryctolagus > Oryctolagus cuniculus. The sequence goes on from NC_142872.1 coordinate 120,933,770, forward strand.
GTTTGGATAAACTTGATGAAATACTGTAGGCGCTATTAGGGAAACCACAGTATTGGTTTGGGGTAGCACAAAAACATTTACTGCCACAAAAAGGTGGAGATCATTGCCTAAGGAAGCAAGTAATAAAACAGTATATGCAGCATAATCCCATTTTGGTTAGAAGAGTGTGAGGGGAGGAGGAACAGGCGAGTGGTTGTGCACACACGGCATATGCAGAAAAAAAATCTGGAAGGCGATGCCCTAGGATGGTGACAGTATTCGTCTCCAGAGTCACAGGACTGTCACAATCTGACAGTTCCGCATACTTGCATTTTCTACAATGCACAGGTACTGCTTCTGTAATACAAAGGTGTTCTGCAGAGTTGCTGACACATACACACTTTCACCATTGAAAAGTAAATATACCAATGCCAGTAAATTTACGGTGATGATTAATCATGCTTAATTTTTACGGAAATCCTCAGAGGTGAGCTTAGAAGATGGAAGAATTTTTGCGAACTGAAGAAATTAAACTGAAGAACTACAAACAATTAAATCAATACCACCTCCAAAACGTTGTATTTAAAATGTTTGTTGGAATGCCTAAAACACCTCTTGAGAAACTTAAAGGGCCAAATAAACTGCCAGTTAAAAACCTTGCTCAGTCTGTAGTCTGGCATCATGTGAGCGAACTGTTTGTCATTTCGGTACAAGCAAAGCTAAGGATGTTTGACCTCCTAAAAGATGATCTACAATGTTGACTTGCAAGTGCAGCAAACTCTGGCTAAGTTAAATTAATGGGCTGCCTGGGCATTGTTTATATTTAGCAAACAGGAAATAGAGGATATACACTATGGCCTAGTTAATGGAAGGAGGCTCCATGGATGACAGCACTAACCACTGCAATATTCTGAACTGCTCCAAAAGATCCAAATTCACCTGGACCCCTAACCTAAGAGAGGGAACGCAGTCAGTGCCAACATCGCCCAGATGCTAACACCTTGGGAATATTCCACTCTGTGTGTGATCGACTGACTAGACTTTGAGTCAAGTTATTTGGTGATGGGCTTCAGATATAGTTCCTGGATATGATTTCTGGATAAAGGCCAGGGATGTCTCTTTGTTGTGGAACATACTGTCTTGACCGGGCACCTCCCTGAACTAACCAGGGTCTACATCCACCTGCCATTCAAACAGAGCACTTCACATCACTTGGGGCCCCATATAACAAAACCTCATTCTGGTGTGCAATCTTTCCTCCATGAGGCAGAAAACAACTCTTTGAGCAAAAAGTTTTGTTAAAACTGCCATTTCAGTTTATATTTCAGATGTCTTACTTAGGTTTTCAAATGTAAGCACCATTTGATGTGACTTTAATAATACATGGAAGAAAGTAAGAGTTTATTTTAAGATACGCTATTCTGGTTGAATTTGATCCCGTAAATAATCCAGGCTATAATGTGCCAGAATCATATTAAGATACTTAGGAGAAATGTCAGGCTTTTATTTCCATTCAGTAGAGATTGTTACATATAAGATAGTTCTCTTATATAACTGGGGTCATGCCACAACTAACTTTTTAAGAAATCTAAAATGTACAAGCTTTTTAAAAAAGAGTCATTTAAAAAAAATACCGCTGTGTACACTTGTGCATATGCTTTCATAAACTGCTTAACGAATTACTTTTCTGTCTTCTAAAAACTTAGCTTTGACTTGAAACAGAAATAAAACGCACCCTCAGCAGACTGCCCATGGAGAGTAAAGTCGTGGGAACACACCTGGGGCCTGTGGGATCGTGCAGTCCCTCGGTGCCGCAGCTGGCCTCGCTGAGCCCAGGGCAGGAGGCATGCACAGCATAGACAGACATGCTGGGATGTTCGATGAGAAGGTTCTCCATCGGACTCGTTTCCACTTTGATAGCGGTCAACCCACCTGCGGTAAAACATGGGGGCGGGGTGATAAACCAGCTCTCCTCCATTGGACAGGACTCAAACTGGAGGAAGCAGGAATCACTGGTGTCAGCCAAGCACTCAAGCGATGCAGGCAAACAGGAGAAGACAGAAGCGTGCTCAGCAGGTGACTCCTCACTGAGGTCCTCTTCCTCTTCCTCTTCCTCTTCCTCTTCCTCTGCTGAGAGGTCAGCGCAAGTGTCTAGACGGTGGTCCACAGCACAGTCCACGTCCCACGGGAAGGTGATGAGCACGTTACGCAGTCATCACGGAGCCACCCATCCCAGACACAGCACAAAAAAGAGGAGATGATATCATTAGCTGATGCTCGCTCGCATCCCTCCCTTGATTTAGGGCAGAATTGAAACCACTTGTACTCACTCAACATGACTATAAAATAATTTCCTAGCACTGTGTGTGTGGGGGGGGGCAGTGTGTGGGAAGGAGTAGCTCAGTGTTGTTGGAATGCTCTGGTCTGCTGGCAGAACGCTGAGCCCTGTGCATTACTGCCTGTCTGGCGGGAGGGGTTCCCCTTCAAGGTCTGAATGGATCCGGCTCTAAGAGCTTCAAGACTGCAAAGTCTGGCGTCAATCAATTTCACTGACGGATCACCTGGCACCAAAATGTGTCCTGCAATTTACTTATACACAAATCCCTGTTTACTTACTTTAGAGGCTTAAAGACCTGCAGAGTTACTGGCTCACTTATGCAAAAACTGAGAGGCAGGCATTGCCACTCTCACTGTGAAGGCTAACCATGGGGGTAAACCTTACCTATGAAGTCAACGAGAATCCACTCATCATCTTCTTTCTCACTGAATTCTGGCTCTTGGTTGGAAGAAGCATTGACTTCACCCATAAACATTTTATTCAGCCTCTGTAACATTGTTAAGGCAAGATTGAGACTTTGGCTGGATGTCTTTATAGCTGCGATTTCAAAACTCCTGTCTTCAGTCAGCCTGATGGCACCACCAGGAAATTAAAGTGCGCAGGGTGCTTATTCAACTTAGGTGAGAAACAACAAGAGTCATTATCCCTAAAATGAAACAGAAAAAGGGGTTACTCCATATCAGCATACATGAACTTAATAAATACACACACACTCCCCTTACTAGTATATGCCTTAGCCTATACTCTATAGCCACTTCCTCCTATGGAGCCAAACACAAGAAGGGAACATCCTTCCTTATGAAACATTATGAATCAAGTGTTCAAATGTAACCTGTATATATCTTTAAATATGAAATAAGAGGGGAGGAGTTGGTTCTTTTCCATACCTATGCTTTGATAATAAAGGATGAAAGTGAACAACATATTTCCAGCTACGACCCTCCTTTTCTGCAAGCAGAGGCACAAAAGCTACCTCTTGGCGTCCTCGCTGCATGACACTCAACTGTGCAGGAGTCCTCAGAGGAAGCCAGCTTTGGTGCCTAGTGACCACCATGAGACCAGGCCCTTGCCGGTGCCGCGGCTCAATAGGCTAATCCTCCACCTAGCGGCGCCAGCACACTGGGTTCTAGTCCTGGTCGGGGCACTGGATTCTGTCCTGGATGCCCCTCTTCCAGGCCAGCTCTCTGCTGTGGCCCGGGAAGGCAATGGAGGATGGCCCAAGTGCTTGGGCCCTGCACCCCATGGGAGACCAGGAGAAGCACCTGGCTCCTGCCTTCAGATCAGCACGGTGCGCCGGCCACAGCGTGCTGGCCGTGGCGGCCATTGGAGGGTGAACCAACAGCAAAGGAAGACCTTTCTCTCTGTCTCTCTCACTATCCACTCTGTCAAAAAAAAAAAAAAAAAAAAAGAGACCAGGCCCTCATCTTTCCCTCTGTGCTGTACTTCTTGTATACGACTCTAATCATACCTACGTATGCTCCAAATCTGTAAGAACAGCATACTTCAAATTCAGAACAATTCCTAAGGCTGGCATGGAGCCGTGTACACCACAGGTGGCTGAGCGGGGCAGCAGCGGGGACTGGAAACACCACTCCTGTGTCATGGCTCAGCAGGCAGTGCTGGAGTTGGTGGGCATGGGTTCCAATCCTGCCTCTGCGGCCACGTGCTGTGCGAGTCAGGAAGCTAGAAGACTTCAGTTGGCAGAGGTCTGGCCTAGGGACTTTTGGGGGGTTCTAAATGAGGAACTCTAGCCTTGCTTGATCTTATTACAGGGTTCTAGATTGATATATCCATGTCCACCTGGCACAGCAAGCTGAACACCTATCAGAAACAGCTCTTAATCTCCTCCTGACAAACTTATCCACACACACCGATTACCCTCCACTCCCTTCTCAGGAGTTACTCTGGCCAAAAACTCAGCAGTTCCCTTGCCGCCTCTTGTTCCATCCTACCGACTCCCCTGTTCCCCATTCAAGCCCTCAGCAAGTCCTGTGGACTGTGGCTCACATCCACCTCCTCCCTCATCACTCTCATCCAGTTTCAGCCAACCTGCTGTCTCTCCCAACATTTTGCCAAATCTACTTCCTAAACAGTCTCCCTGATTCTCCTCTTGTTAAATGAGATAACGTAGGCCATTTACCTAGCAAGGTACTAGGCACACATTTCTCCATCCAGGTCAACCATTAGTCTACAAATATTTACTGGGCACCTATCGGTACAGGGGAGAGAACAGTGAACAAGGCCATCCCACAGCAAGTGTGACAACCGAGTATGATGAATGTCATGAGAGAAGTATAGCCAGCTGCGCAGACTCTGGCAATGCATGCCTCTAATCTTCAGTAGTTGAGAAGATGAGGGAGGGGGGACAAGAACACAGTGGTGGGGCCAGCATTGTGGCACAGTAGGTTAAACTCCCTACCGAGATGCAGGCATCCCATCTGGGCGCCTGTTTGAGTCCTGGCTGTCCCATATCTGCTCCAGCTCCCTGTTAATACACCTGGGAAAGCAGTGGGTGATGGCACAAGCATTGAAGACCTGGATGGAGTTCCAGACTCCTGGCTTTGGCCTGGACTGATAAATATTGAAGAGCACAGCAGAAACCTGCAGGTTAGTAAAATGTGGCACCTCTGGCATGGCTCAAGATCCAGACAGAGGGCTGAGAGAGCAGGCTGCGGGGCTAAGCACAAGCCAGATCTTGCAGGGTCTCAAATGCCAGAGGTTAAGGGGAGGGCAAAGTCAAAAGACAACCCAGGTTTCTGGCCTGCCCAACGGAGGGAGGAGAGATCACTAGGGGAATGAGAACACTGCAGAACACACAGGTTGAGCATTTCTGACATGCTCTCTTCAGGCAATCTGCAAAGTGGCAGAGCAGGAGACACTGAGTGGACATCTGAACGTAGGGTTTTGGAGTGTAGGGAGTGATCTCAGCCGGCGGTAGATCCGGGAGTTTCCAACCCAAAGCAGATGACAGAAACCATCAGAGTGGATGACATCCCCCAGGACGGGTGAAAGGCACCTCAGTAGTTGACACTTTCTTCAAATCATAAGCATTGCCTTGAGCCCAAACTTCAGGCTCCTGACACTTCACATGCAGAACAGTCATCTGCTGGGGTCTGAGAGGCCCTGGTTCAATTCCTCGTGTGTAAATTGCTACAGCTGTTTGGTGCACTGCCATGAGAGTAAACCATCTCAAATAAATGACATTAGAACACTTTCGTGCTCACAATTCACCATCCTCAGCCATTAATGATTAAAACTGAGTAAACAGGAAGTGTCACTTGCATAACCAGTCTTCCTGAAACCTTCTGGAAAGCAACATGGCCAAATCATGAAGGCTGGGGCTCTAGGATGAGGATTCAGACTCGGCTTTTTGTTCCAGGTGAGAGGAACGAGGAGAGTGGGCTGTGGAGTTGGCTTCCCTGAGCTGCAGCATTGTCAGAATCCCCAGAGATGAGCAATCACAGCTCTAACACAAATCAAAGTTTCTGAGCATACAAGCTAGGGAGGAAAAACTATTTTCAAAACCTTTTCCCTACTTCTCTGCAATTTCAGGAGCAGAGAGCAGCCCCAAGTACAATGCTATGTCTGCTGACCCATCTGGGAGAATCGTCCCAATCTCCACAGGGCAGGGCTGGACTTTCACAGCTGGAATTTTTGGTTTGGGAGGGGAGAAGCCCCTGCTCATCCTGTATTTCTTCCCCTGTCGCTGTTTGAGGGTAAGACACTGGGGCCCAGGTCAGGCACAAGGCAGAAAGCATTGCTGGAGCCCCTCTGGCTACAGCTGCAAACCCATGGAGTGCACAGTGCGTACACCTGGACAGCACACAACTGTGCAGGGCCCAGGCTCTCCCAGAGCCGCTAAGGAGCAGTGCATGAAAATGCCCTTTGGGCTTCCTGGTCAAAGCCTACCTCCAGATGTGCCATGACCATGTAGGGACAACTAGAATCAGGTTGGCAGAGTGTGGGTACAGAAGTCCAGGGATAGCACGCTCATCCTGCATTTCACTGCTGCTCTCTGCTGGCATGTACACCAAGCGCCTGCTGAGGCCTGCTGGGAAAGTGGAGCCCTTGGGAAAGAGTGGGAGGAGCGCTGGCCTGGGCACCAGAAGTTCTGGCGCTGGCTCTACCACGGGTGCCTGCAGCTAAACAGTTTGGCCCTTCTAAGCCTCAGTCTCACTATTAGAAAAATGGGGATATGAGGTTTACTCACATCCTCCCTTTCTCCACAAACTTCTAACATAATGAAGAGCCAAGGTTGGTCTCACTACGTGGGTGTCACTAAGGCACAGGAGCTGTTTGAGGACCCCACCCACCAGGTACATTAGGTGAACAAACATGTGAAATGTGACTGATGTGACTGAGAAACTAGATCTTCTTTTATCCATTTGAATTTGACGTCTGGAGGGCCAATGCTGTGGCACAGCAGGTAAAGCTGCCGCTTGTGATGCTGGCATTCCATATGGACACTGGTCCCAGCTGCTCCACTTCCAATCCAGCTCCCTACTGGACGGCCTGGGAAAAACAGTGAGGGATGGCCCCTGCCGCCCATGTGGGAGACCTAAAAGAAGCTCCTTTGGCCTGGCCTAGCCCTGGCCATTGCAGCCATCTAGGGAGTCAGCAGATGGAAGATCTGTTTCTCCCTCTCTCTCTCTGTAATTCTTTCAAATAAATAAATAAATCTTAAAAAAAAAAAAACACTAAACAATAAAAAAATTTTGAAACCTAACAATGGAGTCAGTTTTGGGAAAACTTTCAAGTATGTTAGGAATAATTAGGGTATGTGAATCTACTTTGTCAACTGTAAATTTTGTGTCCAAATACAGATCAAGTATTTCTAATGACAATTTTACAGCTGAACTATGTTATAAGTGTAAAATAGATACTGGGCTGTATTTGAAAGATTCCGTATCTCAGCCTACCCAATAAAAGAATGCAAACTATCTCAGTAAAAAGTGTATATTGATTACATGTTGAGATAATTTTGGATACATTTACATATACTAATAAAATTAATTTCTCTTGTTTCTTTTTCCTTTTGAAAGTGGCTACTAGAACAGTTAAACACACATGTGGTTCCCAATCTCTTATTTCTGCTGGCCAGTGTCTTTTTTTTTTTTTTTTTTTTTTGACAGGCAGAGTGGACAGTGAGAGACAGAGAGAAAGGTCTTCCTTTTGCCGTTGGTTCACCCTCCAATGGCCGCCGCGGCCGATCGGAAGGCAGGAGCTAGGTGCTTCTCCTGGTCTCCTATGCAGGTGCAGGGCCCAAGCACTTGGGCCATCCTCCACTGCACTCCCGGGCCATAGCAGAGAGCTGGCCTGGAAGGGGGCAACCGGGACAGAATCCGGCACCCCAACTGGGACTAGAACCCGGTGTGCAAGCGTCGCTAGGTGGAGGATTAGCCTATTGAGCCGCGGCGCCGGCCCCAGTGTTAGTCTTGAAAAACCTCCCAGGGCTGGGGCTATGATGCAGCAGGTTAAGCTGCCACCTGCAATGCTGGTATCCCATATGGGCACCAGTTTGAGTCTCAACTGTTCCATTTCTGATCCAGCTCCATGCTAACAGCCTGGGAAAGCAACAAAGATGGCTCAACTCTTTGGGTTCCTGCATCCACATGGGAGACCCAGAAGAAATTCTTGGCTCAGGATCACCCAGGTCCGGTCTTTGAGGCCATCTAGGGAGTGAACCAGCAGATACATCTCTGCCTCTCCTGTAAACTCTGCCTTTCAAACAAAAAAAAATAAACCTTAAAAAAAAAAACCTCCCTAAAATCTTAATGGCCTCTCCTCCCACTAATGGCCCAGAGACTGTCCAGGCCCAGTCACTACTGCTCTTGACCTTGGCTCCTGCCCAGTAAAGAAGGCTCTCCACGGGGTGGGCTTTCCGTGGAGCTGAAAGGCAAAGCAGAGATTCACATTCCTCTCCTCCTCACATGGTCACTGACTTTCTGATCTCCGCAACTCTGGGCCAATGTTAAAACTAAAACAGAAATTCCAGAGAGAGCCCGTGTACTGAGGACAAGTTTACAAAAACAGCTCTGCAACTGAACTAAGGGGCAGAAGCAAGCAAGGTGGGCGGGGGGCGTGGCTGGGGTTTCTGGAGGCACCTGTAAACCTTCAGTTGCAGCCAACCCCAGCCCAGCAGCTCCCAGTGGAAAAGGATACAAAGTGTCTGAGCCCAAGCATTGCAAGAAGCCAGCTTTGTGCCGGCTCCTTAAAGTACTTCCATCCTCCCTCTTAAAAAGAAATGTTTCATTATAAACCAAAACACATTATAGAACCTTTATTCTTCCACTGCCTTGTTGCAATCTCTGTTAGCCCTCTTTCTTCTAAGGTAGGTTTCTTTTTACCTAGTTGTAGTCTAGTGCATGCACAATTATGTATCTTGCTTTACTTAACACTTTATCACCAATGTTTTTGGTATTAGTACATGAGTGGGAAATGTTCAGCAGGCAGAAAAAGGTGGCCAAGTCTGATACCTATGGGTAAGAATGTTCTAGTTTGTAACTTATAAAGGGAACTATTTGGAAGATATTGTAAATGCTATTTTCTCATTTTTTAGATAAGTAACCCACCAAAAGCAGTGGGGTGTGGTACCTAAAGGTTGCTCTGGTTAACCCGCCCAGTTCAAGTCCAGCTCTGCTGCTTGTAACCCCTGTGTACTCAGGATATCTGGTAAACACGTGGGTGCCTCTAGTCTCAACCTTAACAAGAGCACCACAGCTACAACATCTGCTTTATGAGACCACCAGGAAAACTTGGTGTACATCACTTAGAATTCTGCCTGACACCTAAGAGCACTCGGGAAATTTTAACTACTAGTTCATTCCAAGCCAGTTGTGAGACTCAGAAAGTCATTTACCATCTTTGGGTCTGAGTTTCTTTACCTGCAAAATGTATGCAATAATTAAAGCTTCAATTGAGGTACTCATCCCATTTTACTGATAAGGAAACTGAGGCTTAGGAATTAAGAGCTGTGGCACAGTGGGTTAACGCCCTAGCCTGAAGCACCAGCATCCCATGTGAGTGCTGGTTGAAACCCGGCTGCTCCCCTTCTGATCCAGCTCTCCGCTGTGGCCTGGCAAAGCAGTAGAGGATGGCCCAGCTCCTTGGGCCCCTGCACCTGCGTGGGAGACCCGGAAGAACCTCCTGGCTCCTGGCTTCGGATCAACAAAGTTCCAGTCGTTGTGGCCATCTGGCGAGTGAACCAGCGGACGAAAGACCTCTTTCTCTCCGTCTCTCTCTCTCTCTCTGTAACTCTTTAAAATAAATCAATAAATCTTAAAAAAAAAAAAAAAAAAGAAATTAGGCACCTTGCTTGAAAGCGGCAGAGCAGGCCAGGAGCGGAGCCGGCATTGGAGCATAAATTTCCTCTGACTGCTGTCTTTCCCTGCCCAAGAGTTCTCAGGCTCCTACCAGCCTCTGCTCCAGTTCTATGAACTTTGAAGAACAGTGCTTTTCAGTTGGTTTTGCTGCCAGTAGGAGGCTCCAAAAACAATGTTATAGTAATAATTAAAAAAACCCCAACAACTCAGGCTTTAACTTCTAAATATGTGTACGGTTGTGGCAGTTTTCACACATCAAGTGTTTACACTGAAAAGCAGCCTTAGAATTCCCGTCCTATTGATATCCACCCTCCCCCACTAGCACAGAAAGATGAAGATACTGATCCAAGTAATTTACCCCCATTCTGAACTGCAGAACCAGGCAAAGTCACCGCTGCTCGTTTTACGCTGCCCAGTCTGTTAAACTAGTTTGCAAGGGAGGCTGTTCCCCCAAGCCCTCCGATGCCTGGCCTGAAGCTGAGTGAAGTGGCCCAGTAGTAATTCATGGTCTGTTAACCTTGCATCTGAAGAGCAGGGCCATTCCAAAGAGAAATATGAAGGAATAGAAAAGAACAAAAGATAGGACGTGGAAACAAGAGACCTTGGTCACATAAATTAGTAGGGACCTGGTTCCAAGCAGGGGCCTTTGAAAAATCCTGCTGCCAGTTCAGAATTACAATGGCTGTGACCCAAAGGCTAAAAGCTTCCCAGGGTTTTTCACACCTGCAAATGAAAAATGTAGTTCAATGACCAAGCAAGTGAGTTCAGGACCTTAGGGCATTCACTAGGACCCTAAGGGTCATAGTCCCACCCCACCCCCTTTTTTCTTATAACTAGCAAAGAACGGCTAAGTCCTCGGAGCTGTAGATGCAAAGGGGCTCATCCTTAATCCACCCTACACAAGAATTAGTGAGAAGTAATCAGGGAATACAATTTAACCTGAGTCCCATCTGCAACTGTAGTTTTTAAATTTTTTAACTGGCTGTGTGGCCTTGAGTAAATTATTTCATCTCTGGGCCCCGATTTCCTTCCTATAAAACTGGACCGACTTCGTGGGGTTACTGCGAGGATCGACCGGGATCATGTAGGCAGTCTTCAGCATAATACACGGCACATAATAAGTGCTCAATAAGCGATCAGGATCAAGCAGATCTGCTTTGGCAGATCCCAAACAAAGCAAAACGCAACTCACTCCTTCCACAGGTGCAATCTCAATTAGTGTTGCGTGAGATCAAGTAGATCAAGCAACAGGCACTGGTCCCCCGGACACTCGAACCGGGCAGGGCTCAGCTAGCGGAGCGGGTCCGCGTGGCCCCAGGGCCTCCCGTGCCCCCGCGGGCGAAGGGGCGAAGAGCCCGGACGCCGCGTCCCGAGCCGGCAGCCCCATCCCACGGCCGAGTGCTGGAGGAGGAGGAGGAGGAGAAAGAGGAGGAGGAGGGTCCTCCGCGGGCCAAGAAAGCAGGCCAGGCCCGGGGGAGGAGGCAGAAACCGAACACCCAACCGCCGCCCAGCGCTGGGGCTCGGCCCGGCCCAGGTCCCCGCCGCCGCCTCCGCTCGCACCCGGGCCGCGGGGACCGCCGAGGGTCGGCTGAGGGCGTGGGCGGAGACAGCGGCAGGGAAGAAGCGACAGGCTGCGAGAGGGCACAGCCAGAGGGCAGGGCGCGAGGTCAGAGCCGTCGGGTTCCGGGACCGGGCTGCGCCGTCACGACCGCGGGCAGCGAGGGGCCCTGGACGCCCGCCCCGCCAGCACTTACGTGGGCCCGAGCCGCAGCCGGGATGCGCGGGCGAACGAAGCGGCTGCCGGCTCGGCGGGGACGGGTAGGGACCGGCTCGCTCGGGCGCAGGGCTGCACGGGGCTGCTGAGGTAGCTGCGGTCCGGCCAGGCTGCACCTCGCTCGGTCCTCGGGTGGCGGGTTCGGGGCGCGGGCCGGCTCCAGCCCTCCTGTCGCTGCGCCCCAGCCGCCGCCGGCAGTTCGTGTCCTTTTGTTGTTGTGCAGCGCTCGCAACAGCTGATCGGCCGCTCCGCCCGCGTCGGGCCCGCCCGCCGGCCGCCCCGCCCCAGGGCCGCGCCAGCCCGGGCTCCAGCCAATCGGCAGCGCGGAGGCCCCGGGGCCGCCCTGCGAGAGGTTGTCACTAACGCATGTGACCTGGCGCCGAGCCGGGCGGCGTTCGCGAGTCAGAAACAAGCCCGGGCAACAAAAGCCGGAGCCGAGGAGGCCGGAGGGGGCGGGGGCGCCCGCGGGGTGCGCTTGCGGTGCGGGGAAGAACCCAACTTCAGCGGCCCGTTGTCGAGGGGTTGGGGCCCGGGGAACACAGGAAGCTTTTCCGTGAGAGGACAGCGAAGACACAGAGTGTCAGCGGCTTCAGACTCCCGGAGCCCCAATTCCAGCTAGAGCCGTGGACTTGGTTGGAACTTGAAGGCCACTTCTAGGCCTTCCCGGGAGGGAAAGGCTGGGCCGCGTCGTGGGCGATGCCGGCCCACTCAACTTCCCCTTTTCGGACAAGGACCGGGCCCCACCTGTTGTAGTAACCAGCACTGGGGGCTAAGGGAACTTGCCCGTAGGGTTCCGCCAGTGCGCAAGGCCAGCAGACCAGGCCTGGGGGCGGGGAGGTCCGCCCCCAGCAGACAGGGGAGGTGGCAGCCTGCTTCCTCCGCCGGCTCTGCATCTAAGCGCTCAGGGCCCCAGGAAGTTATCACTTGTGTGCTGGGTACCTACCGGCGAGCTGGGCCGGCTCACCGCGCCTACCCGCTCACCCGGCTGTTTACAGGGAGAGGGGGAGAAGAGCGCTCTAGAAAACACATTCCAAACCTGTCCACATCTGGAGAAGGCAAAGGAGTATGTTTGTCAGCGCTCCGTGGATCCTGTTTGGAGTGAGGGGTCATTCTGTGACCCAGAGGGAAGTGTGCAACAACCCGCGAAGGGCATAGCTGCCACACATGGCCGTCTCTGAGAGGCTCCTCATTCTGACACAAGAATCCGGTGGTCACGCCACTTCCAACAAAACTGGTTTTTTAAAGAATATAAACCGTAGTTTAGGGAATTGTCTGACACTCAAGAGTAATGATCAAAATATGGTGGTCATTTCACTTTGAGTCACAGGACTAACTTACACACTAGAGAGTCTCACAGGATTGAACGCGGGTTGGATTTTAGATTACAGCAAATCAGGCTCATCCCAATATATTCTTTCAAATGTCACCGATGTGTTAGGAGCCCCACAATCTCGGATGTCTCCTCTGGAATCTTGAAGAGACCATCTTCCCATTCAGAACCCAAGTATAATATCAATTATAAAGGTCTAATTTTTTTAAAAGTCAAAAAGACATCTGTTTCCCGCTTGATAATGTTTATCACAGCTATAGGCAACAAATGCAAGCACACAATACTTTTTCATGATAGAGAAAACAACGTGAGGTCGATGACGCTCCCAAAGATGGCCACCACAAGATCTCCTTCATCGGGAAGTGGAGTCTGTTTTTCCTCCCCTTGAATCTTGGCTGGCTCTGTGACTGCTTTGATCAATAGGATGTGGTGGAAATAAGGTTCTAGGATCTCCAAGCCCAGCCCCGAAGGAAGCCTCATAGCTTTCGCACTATACTCTGGCTACAGCCAGCCACCACAGAAATGCCAGCACGCTGTGAGCAGGCCCACACTGGCCGTGTGGAGAGGCCCCATGCTAGGGAGCCCCTGTTCAGCCCACCTCAGCCGAGGGATCAGACACCAGGGCAGAAGCCCACTCAGAAGTTCCTGACCCAGCAGACAATTCATATAGGAGATAAGGCATCCCCACTGAGTCCTGCCAGCACTGCAGAATCACGAACAACTAATTTTGTTTTTATTTATGTAGTTATTTATTTTGAGAGAGTGCATCCAACTACTGGTTCATTCCCCAAATGCCGGAATGGCAGAGCCAAAGCCAGGAGCTGGGAATGCAACCCTAGTCTCCTATGTGGGTGGCAGGATCCTAAAAGAGCCATCACTGCTCTCATCCAGGGTCCACATTAGCTTGAAGCTAGCATTGGGAGCTGGAGCCAGGTATTGAACCCAGGTACTGTGATGTGAGCTGCAGCATCTTAACCACTATGCCAAACACCTATCCCAAAAACTTATTTTCAGGCGTTAAATGTTGGAGTACTTTAAAGCGGTCATGGGTAACCAAAACACAGAGCCAACAGAAATGCTCCTAACCTCAGGCATTTGGCACAGCAGTTAAGGCCCTAGTTGAGGTGCCAGAATGCTTGGGTTTGAGTCTCAACTTCTGCACCTAATTCCAGCTTTCTGATCTGGAAGGCAACTAGTGATGGCTCAAGTCCTTGGGTCACTGCCACCCATGTGGGGGACCCAGGTTGAGTTTCTGGCTTCAGCCTGGCTCAGCCCCTGCAATGGAGGCATTTACAGAGTGAACCAGTATATGGAGGATCTCCCTCTGTTTCTGCTCTCAAATATATATATATATATATACACACACACACACACACACACATATTTAAATGCCCATAACAGATCAAACATCTCTACATTCCACAAAGTAGAGTTCTTTTTTTTTTTTTTTTTTTTATTTTTTTTTTTTTATTTTTGACAGGCAGAGTGGACAGTGAGAGAGAGAGACAGAGAGAAAGGTCTTCCTTTTGCCGTTGGTTCACCCTCCAATGGCCGCCGCGGCCAGCGCGCTGCGGCCGGCGCACCGCGCTGATCCGATGGCAGGAGCCAGGAGCCAGGTGCTTTTCCTGGTCTCCCATGGGGTGCAGGGCCCAAGCACCTGGGCCATCCTCCACTGCACTCCCTGGCCACAGCAGAGGGCTGGCCTGGAAGAGGGGCAACCGGGACAGAATCCGGCACCCCGACCGGGACTAGAACCCGGTGTGCCGGCGCCGCTAGGCGGAGGATTAGCCTAGTGAGCCGCGGCGCCGGCCAAAGTAGAGTTCTTATGACTGAAAACAATGAACTTATCTCAGGAGTCATCTGCCTCTGCTTACTCGCCAGCTGATTTTTACCCTCCCACCCCAGGGCTTGTTTATCCCAGTGGCTACCAAGGAGGGGGCGGGGAAGCTTGGGAGAAGTCTGCTCCCATGAGGGAGGAGTATTTTATCACTGACATTACTTGGAACTGTTGGGGCACGATAAAAATAAAAAGCAAACTGACTCTTAGGCAGTTTTACTATTGTTTTTAAATTCTCTGCAGACAGACAAAACAAATATTTACTGCCTAGTGCCTGAACCTGGGGTGGCTCCCTCCCCCTGCCTCCCTCCTGGACATGCCACTGGTGTCTGTGGTGATATACGGTGAGACTCGGGAGTAATGTCATCCCACAGCAGAGCTATCCCAGCGCAACCACACTGTGAAACCACACAACCGCAGACCAGCCTCTCTGCAGGCTGACAAAGACCCAGACATGTTCCCTGCCCAGGCGGACCCAGTGCATCCAGTCATCCTTTAATTCACAGGATAATTCTCGGCGTGTTGCTATAGTACCCACGTCCAGGCTGGCCCCCTGCTGTGAGGGTGCCCTCTTTCTCCATCTGCCAGAGCCCTCCTGTCTGTTTTCCAGGGAGCTCAATGCACTCCCTTATCTACCCTAACAAAAGGGATTCAGTCTCATGTTTTGTTCTGAAGGATCTCAAGGCAGAACCACATTTATGCCAACACCCGATACAATGCAACTCATGCCCCTGCCTCCTGCTTACCAAAGCAGGCTGTGGCCGTCACCCTGCCAGTTGCTTGGAGGCTGCTAAAGAATAATGCTTCCTACCAAGCCACAGATGGAGGAGCCCGTAGGATGCAACCTGGGAACAGAAAGCAACAAGTTGTCCAGTCTGTTCTGAGGGGAATCCCAAAGTGAGGTCCACTTAGGTCATTTTCTGCTGGGCTCTGACCACACAAATGTCTGGGAAAGACAAGAAGTTTTTCACTGCATTTCATTTAGAACAATCACTTGGAATTCCAGTGAAATCTATTATCCTACCAAAGGGAAGAAAAGCCTGTCTTCAGAAAGCCTGGGGGCAAGGAAGTGAGAGATTCAGTTAGCTACTTTTTCTGAAATAAAAAGCAAGCAAACAAACCAAAAAAACCCATAAATCTAATTGGGCTGCCATTACCATCTTGGGAAGCAGTCAGGAATTATGCCTACACTGTAAGTTAAAGGCTTCAAATAAGTTAAAGCTTTTTAATATGCTGTGGCCTTTCTGACATCCATAGTTTGGTTCATTTTTCAATCTTAGTTCCTCATGGTGAGTAGAAATAAACTCCTTAAAATGAAAAGGGTCTGTGTACTGGCTGAGGCTCCAAAAAGGAGAGGGAGGTGGGCCCCTTCATGCAGCAGCCAGGGCTGGGGGAGCACAGCCCTCCCCACCCCAGGCCCTGGGTACATTGTCCAGTCCCTGTAAAGTCTTAATTTTAAGGACTTTTTAAGTTCCTGGGTGAATGCACAGATAAAAAGCCAACTATTGGCCGGCGCCGCGGCTCACTAGGCTAATCCTCCACCTAGCAGCGCCGGCACACAGGGTTCTAGTCCCGGTCAGGGCGCCGGATTCTGTCCCAGTTGCCCCTCTTCCAGGCCAGCTCTCTGCTGTGGCCCGGGAGTGCAGTGGAGGATGGCCCAAGTGCTTGGGCCCTGCACCCCATGGGAGACCAGGAGAAGCACCTGGCTCCTGCCATCGGATCAGCGCGGTGTGCCGGCCACAGCGTGCCGGCCGCGGCGGCCATTGGAGGGTGAACCAACGGCAAAGGAAGACCTTTCTCTCTGTCTCTCTCTCTCACTGTCCACTCTGCCTGTCAAAAAATAAATAAATAAATAAATAAATAAAAATAAATAAATAAAAAATAAAAATCCAACTATGTAGAATTAACCTGAAACATCCTTACAACAGGGCAGAAAGCAAAGTCATTCCTTAATGGATGTGGTCTAGATACTTGATATGGAATGTCCGTCTCTCCACCTCCGCAGCTGCGTGGATCTGCTGGCTGGGGCAGACCCGGCTTGGTCCTGAGGCAGTTGTCAGAGTTAGCTGAAATGCATGAGTATTGGTTTTTTATGATTCCTGCTGCAAAAGCTATCCCCTCACTCCCGCTGCTGCTTCTGGGCCACTGCCCAGCAATCTGTGTGTGCCACGGCAACCGAGGTGGGGTCTGGAACCAGGACTCGCTCTGTTGCAGCGACAGCTTGAGCACAATGTGTCTCTCTGCCCTTCTCCAAAGGATAATGCAGACAATAGGACTGCTGCTTACATAAGCTACGTACGGCCTCAATAACCCACCTGTTTAAGGAAAACTTGCTTATCGGGTTATTCTTTTTTTGCTTGAATTAAGTACCTTAAATATCTATTACATTTTGCAAGATTAATTTGTGTTCTTGAATGTCCAGGTTTTTCAAGTCTATGGCAAAGCTAGGCCTAAACACTGAGCCACCTGAGTCAGCGTTCTTGATTTCTGTTCTTCTGGGGCCTCTCTTGCTTTATTCCTCTTTAGCAGGAGTGGTCACTTCCTTCCCTTCGTGGCTCACACAGGGAGGACATGAGTATATTCCCATAAGGGTTAAATGTGATCCACTCATCCATTTGGGGCGCTGTGAATCCTAAGTGTCCACTGTGTTCAGGGCATTCAGTCACTGACTCGACAGTTCCTTCATAAGCACTTGCTCTATGCCAGGCCCTGGAGATACAGCAGTGAAGGTTCCCTCAGGAGCCTTCCATCTCCGTAGAGCAGAAGACACAATAAGCAAGGAGATACATAATGTAATGGGTACAAACCAGGCCTGGGGAAAGGGTTCCTGAAAGGCTGGTGGGGGAAGGCCAGCAGGCCTCTCTGAGGAGGTGGCATTAGAGCAGTAAGAACTGAACACAGGAAGGAAGTGTGGCCCAGGCGGCAGGAAGAACAAGTGCAAGGGCCCGAGACAGAGGAGCCCTTGCGTGGGGCAGGCATTGGTGCAGTGGTTAAGACACCTGCTGTGACACCTGCATCCCGTATCAGCAGACCGCCCGGGTTTGAGGCCCGGCTCTGCCCCTGATTCCAGTTTCCTGCTGATGGACACCCTGGGAGGCAGCAGGTGTTGTCTCAGATGGGTCCCTGCCACCCATGTGAGAGATCTGAATTGAATTCCTGGCTCCCAGGTATTTGGGAAGTGAACCAGTAGTTAGGAACTCTCTCTGTGTGACTCTGCCTCTCCAGTGGCATTAAACAAACAGGAGTCCTTGCCCAAGGGACAGCACTGGTTCTTGGTCTAAATGGTGTAGCTGAACGTTCGGCACCATCTGTAGCTGATGGTTACCTGACCATATCTGACCAGGTCTACACATTGAAGGGGACTGGCCATAGAACTTGAAATTCCTTTGTAGTCTTTTTGGTTTTTGCAACACTTCCAGAAAGTCATACAAGAAGTAACTTTTCGTGTTTATCATTATAACATGGAAGGTAAATTTCAGAGCCTTGAGGGCAGGTCTGCCAGGATGGATCTAAGGTACACAGTTTTGCTGCACACTGGGAAGGGAAAAACACTTTGGGCTGGCTGGAAAGGAAGGAACGGGTAAGTATGGAATGGGGACAGTGCCTCAGTTTCCTCACCTATGAAGAAGGGAACATAATCCCAGCTGTTTTCATCACTGCACAGTCATTTCTTATTTTCAGGACTTTTACTTCTAATCAGCATGTGGAAATCAGGTTAAAAAAAGAAAAAAGAAAAACTTAAAAGCTTTAATAACTTCTTCTTTTTTTTGACAGGAAGAGTTAGACAGTGAGAGAGAGAGAGAGACAGAGAAAGGTCTTCCTTCCGTTGGTTCACCCCCCAAATGGCCACTATGGCCGGCGCGCTGCGCCGATCCGAAGGCAGGAGCCAGGTGCTTCCTCCTGGTCTCCCATGAGGGTGCAGGGCCCAAGGACTTGGGCCATCCTCCACTGCACTCCCGGGCCACAGCAGAGAGCTGGACTGGAAGAGGAGCAACTGGGACAGAATCTGGTGCCCCAACCGGGACTAGAACTTGGGGTGCCGGCGCCGCAGGCAGAGGATTAGCCTAGTGAGCTGTGGCGCCAGCCAAAAGCTTTAATAACTTCTAATAACTCAAGTCCCCCCACCCAAACACCAAAGTTAATGAGAAAATACCCTCCTCCTCTTCTTTACTAAGTCTACAAGCAGGAATCACAGAGGTAGTCTAGACCCATGCTTGCATTTGTGCCTCCCCAACATGCATTTTGCATGATCTGAATGTTTAGAAAATAAGCCCCTCCCTAGCACACACTGATACACCTGAGTTACTTTACTTGCTCATATACAAGTGCAATTGAAACCAATCAGTCCTGGAAAGTCAGCTCCTAGAACTCATTTCACCCATGACTCTGGATATAATTTAAACTGTGAAGCGCCTGACTCTTAGTAGTGGTTTAGAGCACTAGTTCTGGAATCAGGTCTTGGTGCAAGCTGCACGACCTTGAATTTGACCTCTCTTAGCCTCAGTTTCTTGATTCATATAGGGGGATGATAAGAATGTTTTCTTAGGTGGTTCTGAAGATCAAATGAGATAACCCATACAAAGCACTCAATACAATACTTAGCACGATAGTAAGAGTCTGTTAAAATGTCCTAGGTGTAATCTGAGTGTCCTGAGTTATCTGAACTTTGGGCAAGTGCTAGGTGAGAGGGGCTCAAGGCAGCCCTCTCCAGGAGCTGAGTTCTGAACCAAGCCCTGAATGATGAAAGAGCCGGCAGGCTCTGGGACCCCTTAGTAGTGACCAGTGGCAGCAGTGGAAAGAACAGTGTATGTAGGCCCTCCCCCAACACCACCTGCATCTATAGAGGACCAGCAGTGCGGCCACAGGGCAGTGAGGCTGAAAGGGACTGTGGAAGGACACAGGCCAGAAAGGTGGGCAAGCCCTGGGTCAGGAGGGAATGAGATGTTCAGATTTCATTCGAAATATCATGGGGGTGGAAGAATTTCCAAACAATTACCCAGGCTGCTATTTAGATAACAACTGTATACGGGGAAATATGAGGCAGTAATTCAGGGAAGGGGAAAGGGGTGCAGGACAGGACGGCAGCATAGAGGTAGAGACAGGTAGTTGACATGCAGATTTGGAAGGGAGGGACAACGAGGCTGCCTGGTGGACTGGTGCGAGGTGTGAGAGAGCCTTGAGGAAGATGCTCAGCGTCCTGACCTGGCTGACAGTGGAGAGAGAGGACTGTGGGTGGGGTGGGGGAGCCGGTGGGAGGCTCTTCAGATGCTGAGTGGAAATGTCCAAGGCAGGTGAATATCTGGTCTGGGGCTCAAGGTAAGGATAGTGGGGGTAATGTTGAATTCATCAGCTTTTAAATAATATTTAAAGCCACACAACTGGGTGGGATGAGCCAGGAAGAGCTTATACACAGAGAAGAGGGCTGAGAGCTAGGCCTGGGCTCTGACTTTTAGAACAAAGGATAAGGGACATGCATGAAGAAGCTCAGGAAGGAGCAGTGCATGGCACAAGTGAAGAATGGGTCTGGCGGTCTGGAATCCAAGTGCTGAAAATGCCTTCAGACGGAAAACGTGGGGTAGGTGGGTGGCGCAGTCGCTAAGCTGCCACTTGGGATGTCTGCATCCCATGTCAGAGTGCCTGGCTCTAGTCCTGGCTCCTCCACTTCCAACCCAGTTTCCTGCTAATCCACACCCTGCAGGCAGTGGTGATGGATCAAGTAGTTGGGTCCCTGCCACCCACATGAGAGACCTAGGTGGAGTTCATGGCTCCTGGATTTGGCCTGGTTCAGCCCTGGCTGATTCAATCATTTGCAGAATGAACCAGAAGATAGAAGATCTGTCTCTTAATAAAATAAATAAAAATAATTAACAATTTTTTTAAAAAGAAGAGATGACCAACTGCTGAGAAGCCAAATATGGAAAACAATGAGGACAGCACAGTGGTCTCTGGATCTTGGAAAGACGGTGGTCAGGGATGACTTCCCACTGCTGTTCCAGGCATTGGTGGAGTGCCGAGTGGAGTGGGTTAAAAAGAGAGAGGAAAGGGCACAAAAGAGAAAGACTGGAAGGTAAGGCAGGGGAATGCATGCATTTGCTGGAACTGTCATCAGCAAGAAGCATGGACCAGGTGACTTAAACAACAAAAGTGTGTCTTCTCACAGTTTTGGAGGCTGGAAGTCCAAGAATCAGGTGCAGCTTGGAGACGACTATCTTCTCCCCGTGTGTTCACACACATTCTGCATTGTCTATGTCTAATCTTCCTTTCCTATAAGGACACCAGCCACATTGGATTACAGCCCACCCAAATGGCTTCATTGTAACCCCACTGCCTCTGTACTGGACTCTGTCCATAAGCAGTCCATTCTGTGGTGCTGGGGTTGGGGCTTCAACACAGGCATCTGATGGGACATGATTCAGCTCACATCACTAAGCAATCCTTTCTAAAGTGCTTTTCTGTAAAGAAGAACAAAGGATTGAGGTGGAACTGGAAGGAAATAGGGAGACTGGGGGGTTGTGTCCTTATTTTGGATTTTTAATCTAATTTTTTTTTTGCTTTCAAACTTTTATTTAATGAATATAAATTTCCAAAGTACAGCTTATGGATTACAATGGCTTCCCCCCCATAACGTCCCTTCCACCCGCAACCCTCCCCTTTCCCACTTCCTCTCCCCTTCCATTCACATCAAGATTCATTTTTGATTCTCTTTATATACAGAAGATCAGTTTAGCATACATTAAGTAAAGATTTCAACAGTTTGCTCCCACACAGAAACATAAAGTGAAAAATACTGTTTGAGTACTAGTCCCAGTGATCAATTTCTGTTCACAATTGATCACAATGATAGGACTAAGAACCAAAGGGATCACAGAAACAAGAATAGTGTCTGCAAATACTAGCTGATAGAATAAAAAAGGGAGAGAATGATCCAACATGGGAAGTGAGATACACAGCAGACCCATAGAATGGCAGATGTCCTAAACAACACTCTGGCCTCAGAATCAGCCCTTAAGGTATGCGGATCCGGCTGAAAAGCCCATGAGAGTATTTCAGGCATGGAAAGCCAAGACACTCTGGGGGAAAAAAAAAACCTAAATGAAAGTTCTCTGTGAGATCCCAGTGGATTTTTAATCTAATTTTTAAAAAATTTATATAAGGTGAAAAAATTTCATGTATTTCTATTTACAGGCAGAGTGGACAGTGAGAGAGAGAGAGACAGAGAGAAAGGTCTTCCTTTTGCCGTTGATTCACCCTCCAATGGCCGCCGTGGCTGGTGCGCTGCGGCCGGCGCATCACGCTGATCTGAAGCCAGGAGCCAGGTGCTTCTCCTGGTCTCCCATGCGGGTGCAGGGCCCAAGGACTTGGGCCATCCTCCACTGCACTCCCGGGCCACAGCAGAGAGCTGGCCTGGAAGAGGGGCAACCGGGACAGAATCCGGCGCCCCGACTGGGACTAGAACCCGGTGTGCCGGTGCCGCAAGGAGGAGGATTAGCTTATTAAGCCACAGCGCCGGCCTCATGTATTTCATATATACATATTTAGAGTTACAGTGATACTTCCTACCCTCCCCTCCCCACAACTCCCACCCTCCCTCCTTCTTCCTTTCTTATTCTTTCTTTTAATTTTTACAATGACATACTTCCAGCTTACTTTATAATCATAAGCTTAACTCTCTACTAAGTAAAGAATTCAACAAATAGTGAGAAGAAACAAAACTCTGTTCCCCAACAGTAAAGACAAGGGCTGTAACCAATGATCAAATCTCAAAATGCCAATTTTACTCATACACATTACATTTTTTTGTATTGTATTAGCTACCACAGATCAGGGAAAACATGATATTTCTCTTGGGACTGGCTTATTTCACTAAGTATAATGGTTTCCTGCTGCATCCATTTTGTTGCAAAAGACAGGATTTCATTCTTTTTTATGGCTGAGTAGTATTCCACAGTGCATACACACAACATTTTCTTTATCCAGACATTGGCTGATGGACACTTATTTTGGATTTTTACTATGGGAGAAATGACAACCTCTGGTATTGCTGGTGAGAATGTTACGGTCGAGAAGCTGAAACTGTAGCTGCAGAACAGAGGGGTTGGCTATGGTAGTAAAGCCCTCCAGCACCTCAGAGGATAGGATGACTTACCTGTGTCACATAACCTATGGGGGGGTGAGGCTGTGACCCCAGAAATTTGAACTCTGAGATTCTCCAGTAACACCAAACTGCATTTCAATTCCTGTCCTTGGGACCAGCAAGAAACTTAACAACAACCCCCCAGAATGTCCAGGAGGGAAGGCATTCACATATAACATTACAGCCCTCCCAGTTGCCTGCATGCTAGATATTTGAGGCTCACGGGGAGCTGAAGTAGGTCAGTGGGATCATGGGAGGGGAAGAGGACAAACAGATCAGGCTCTATTCGCCTGACTGATGAGCTGAAACACCGTCAGCAGGTCAAGTTCCAAAGGTAGTTGAACATTTTGCATCCGTGACCCAGCATTGGCCTGTTTGTTTGAACTAAGAGCTTGGTCAACTTGGTGGTGAACTTAGCAGGTCACCACCAGCTGTTTCAGGAGGTTACATAATGAACTTTCCATATGCAGATTGTATGCTCTGTCACGAGGGCCAAGAAACACGTGGTTTTGTGATTTTGCTTCTATAAATCCTCTTATCACAGTACTTGCAGGTTGCAGCCCAGATGTTAAACAAATCAATCAATCAATAAACCTTGGCTTCACATTTTGTACAGACAGACTTAATTGACCCATACACAAACAAAGTCTCTTAGCTACCGCACAGCCTCTGTGTCATCAGACCTCTGCCAACACTTCCTTCTTGGCACTGCAATAGTCACCTGAATGGACAGGTCAAACTCCCAACCTCAGTCCATCTCTGTTACTTTTGTCATAGCAATTTCCTTTTTTTTTTTTTTTTTTGACAGGCAGAGTTAGACAGTGAGAGAGAGAGAGAGAAAGGTCTTCCTTTCATTGGTTCACCCCCAAGATGGCCACTATGGCCAGCGTACTGTACCGATCCGAAGGCAGGAGCCAGGTACTTCTCCTGGTCTCCCATGGGGTGCAGGGCCCAAGCACTTGGGCCATCCTCCACTGCACTCCCGGGCCACAGCAGAGAGCTGGACTGGAAGAGGAGCAACCAGGACAGAATCCGGCGCCCCGACCGGGATTAGAACTGGGGGTGCCGGCGCCGCAGGTGGAAGATTAGCCTAGTGAGCCGCAGCACCAGCTGTCATAGCAATTTCTTCAGACAACCTTGGCAGTTGTAGATATGACTGCAACTTCCGTGGTGTCTACCTAGTAGCTGTGAGTTATCCAGGTTCACCCAGTATAACTCACTCCATGTCTGTCCTATGGGTGGCTGCGGAGGGCTGCTGTGGAATGAATAAACAAGGAATTGAGTGAGCAGGTTTTCTCACAGTGATGGATGGCATGCCTTAGTTGGTGCTCAGACAATGGCGTCTCAATATTTTTAATTCAAATGTCAGGACACTAAATCCCTCACATTTGTTTCACATCTCCGTACCAACCTCTCTGCTAAATGCTGCAGTTCATTATCCTCCCAAATGTTTGTTTTGAAACCACAGATGTCCTCTTTCCTCTCATGGAAACCACCTGTAGCTGCCACTGCTGGAACTGCTGCAAACATTTGCTTTTGATAACACTGCATTTTGAACGTCTGTGGTTTCAATTTCTATTTTTGTCCCTTACGGTCGTAACTTTTTCGATCTTTTCATACCTTTTACGGGTAACTTTGCTTTTCCCAGGCATTTGTACTTTGCTTGACACATCAGCTATATAAACTGTGACAAGACTATTGCAAAATTCCTGTCATTATTACCTCCCCCCTCCCCGAAAATGTCTTGTGAAAGACCAAAACTCTGAGAGGCCAGCACACAGATATTTTGGCCTTATATTGATTTTCTGCAGTCATCCCCAGACACTGGAAATGGTGCCAAGAAAATCTGCCTCTTCTGAAATTTTCACCTATGATGTAGGGGAAGATAATCGCATAACCCCCCAGTCCCAGTTAGGGGGTGTCCTGTCTGTAACAGTCAGGATTTTCCACTGACACATAAAGTTCCCATCATATTCCCTCAAGTTTCATTTAGTCTCTGAACTCTAGGCTTACCTCATATAGATTCCCTCCTTCGTTAGTTCCATCCAGTTTCCCATTCATTCAACAAGAACTTTTTTTTTTTTATACAATACTACTTCTGTCTGTTTTTTTTTTAAGCTTTATTCATTTATTTGAAAGAGTTACACACAGAGAGAAGGAGAGGGAGAGAGAGAGAGAGACAGGTTTTCCATTCGCTGCTTCACTCCCCAATTGGCCGCAATGGCCAGAGCTGAGCCAATCCTCTTCCAGGTCTCCCATGCAGATGCAGGGGCCCAGAGCCTTGGGCCATCTTCCACTGCTTTCCCAGGCCATCACAGAGAGCTGGATTGGAAGTGGAGTAGCTGGGAATCAATCTGGCACCCATATGGGATGCTGGCACTGCAGGCAGTGGCTCTATCCTCTACGCCACAGCACCGGTCCCAAGCATTTTTTTTTTTAAAGATTTATTTATTTGAAAGTCAGAGTTACACACAGAGAGAGAAGGAGAGGCAGAGAGAGAAAAAGAGGTTTCCCATCCACTGGTTCACTCCCCAATTGGCTGCAACGGCTGGAGCTGCACCAATCAGGAGCCAGGAGCTTCTTCTGAGTCTCCCACGCAGGTGCAGGGGCCCAAGGACTTGGGCT
Source organism: Oryctolagus cuniculus (assembly GCF_051225735.1). Classification (NCBI taxonomy): domain Eukaryota; kingdom Metazoa; phylum Chordata; class Mammalia; order Lagomorpha; family Leporidae; genus Oryctolagus; species Oryctolagus cuniculus. The sequence continues at coordinate 120,959,109 of NC_142872.1, forward strand.
GTCTTCTACTGCTTTCCCAGGCCATAGCAGAGAGCTGGATTGGAAGTGGAGCAGCTGGGACTTGAACCGGTGCCCACATGGGATGCCAGCACTGCAGGCGGTGGCTTTACCCACTAGGCCACAGTGCCAGCCCTCCAAGCATTTCTGATTTAGTATGTTTGCCATGGAGCTCAGGAATTTTTTTATTCATATGTATGTTCCTCCTGTTTCCCCTGCTTCTTCCCCTTCTCTGCTCCCCTTGCAGCTAGGAGTGGTCATGTGACCTAATTCTGGCCAATGAAATGTCAGCAGACGTCTTCTGGGGAAACCTGTGCTTTCCTGCTGAAAAAGGACAGAGTTGGTCCTTTGCCTTTCTTCCTTCCTGCTGCCTAGAACATGTGTGCAGTGCTCAAAGTGACACGAGCCACCTGATAACCAACTCATCAACACTGGAGGGAGGAAAGAAGAGGCTAGTTCTTTGAGGGCCTGGGTTTCCTTTCCTCCAGCCTTCTTTTTTCTGTGAGGAAAAGGAATCTCTAATTACTTAAGCCACTGTTGAAAGGTTCTCTGTTAAGCCGGCGCCGTGGCTCAATAGGCTAATCCTCCACCTTGCGGCGCCGGCACACCGGGTTCTAGTCCCGGTTGGGGCGCCGGATTCTGTCCCGGTTGCCCCTCTTCCAGGCCAGCTCTCTGCTATGGCCAGGGAGTGCAGTGGAGGATGGCCCAGGTGCTTGGGCCCTGCACCCCATGGGAGACCAGGAAAAAGCACCTGGCTCCTGGCTCCTGCCAGGATCAGCGCGGTGCGCCGGCTGCAGCGGCGGCCATTGGAGAGTGAACCAACGGCAAAAGGAAGACCTTTCTCTCTCTGTCTCTCTCTCACTGTCCACTCTGCCTGTCAAAAAAAAAAAAAAAAAAAAAAAAAAAAAAAAAGAAAGGTTCTCTGTTACTTGCAGTCAAATGCTTCACTAACTGATAGAAAAAGATGGCTAGCATGGTGTGTGACAGGCTGGGAAATGGCATTTAACAAGCAAGTTTGAGGCCCTGTTCTACAGGGGACATTGTGCTGAGTGAATGAGACAGGATTCCTGCCCCTAAGGTGTTCTTAATCAAGGTGAAAGAGTATCATGTAAACACACAAATAATAATACATTGTGACAAGCCCAGAGGTATAAACAAAATGCTATGGAAACCTACAACAGGAGCCTGGCCCAGGGAGGTGGGGGAATGCTCCCAGCAGGTTGACACATGAGCAGAGTCCTGAAGGATGAGTAGTTTTGCCAGGCAGAGAAGAGAAAACGATGCCTTCTGTGCTTGTGTTCCTTTTCTCCCCAAAGGACCGGCCCAGCATGGGAGGGGTGTACTGGGACCAGGGCTGTAGCAGAATTTCTAACTAGACAATGGAGGATTTCAAAACCCAAGTTGCCAGCAGAGCCAGGTGCAGGAAACTCAAAAGTCCAAAGAACCAGGAGGGAAGATATGGGGGTTGATTAAAAGAACAAAGGAAAACAGAAACAAAGAAGCCAGCAGCAGGTCTGGGGAGCTGAAAGGCAAGAGCAAGAGAGCAGGGGACGCCTGGGAGGGCAGGGCAGTGGCCTGGGGAACTTGGTGGCGACCTGCTTCCTGGACAGGTAGCACACATGCTGTGCAAGCCCAGCAGTTCAGTAAATACTCCATTTCTTTCTTTTCTTTTCTTTTCTTTTTCTTTCTTTCTTTCTTTCTTTCTTTTTTTTTTTTTTTTTTTTTTTTTTTTTTTTTTTTTTTTGACAGGCAGAATGGACAGTGGGAGAGAGAGACAGAGAGAAAGGTCTTCCTTTGCTGTTGGTTCACCCTCCAATGGCCGCCGCAGCCAGTGCACCGCGCTGATCTGAAGGCAGGAGCCAGGTGCTTCTTCTGGTCTCCCATGCGGGTGCAGGGCCCAAGCACTTGGGCCATCCTCCACTGCACTCCCGGGCCATAGCAGAGAGCTGGCCTGGAAGGGGGCAACCAGGACAGAATCCGTCGCCCCGACCGGGACTAGAACCCAGTGTGCCGGCACCGCTAGGCGGAGGATTAGCCTATTGAGCTGCGGCGCCAATACTCCATTTCATTATCTTACCATGCAACCATTTTCACTTGTTAGGCTAGTAGGGAATTCAAGCTAAATTCTTCTTGGGACTAAGTACCTAGGCTGTGCTAAAATTCTGGAGTCTGTCTGCAGGGCCCTTCAGTCCCTTGCGCTGTTGTTTCCATGACCCATGGACCCCAGCTGTAGGGCCCTGTCTCCCTGATGTGATATAGAAAGTGGGGTACAGGCTCCTGGGGCTGGTGGGACCCAGAGAGACTTCCCCTTCCTCTCCCCAGGCCTGGGCATCTCCTCTTGGTGTGGGGGAAATCCCTCCCTCTCACACTGCTTCCATCAGAAACAGACTCACTTCAAGTTCTATTCACTTCCATGCTGAGCAAGCAGAGAGGCACTCTCAGCCTTTCACCTGTTTCCAAGCGTCAGGCTGGGCTGCTGGGTTAGAAAAGTGGTGCTGGCATCGCGGCTCACTAGGCTAATCCTCCGTCTGCAGCACCAGCACCCCGGGTTCTAGTCCTGGTTGGGGCACCGGATTCTGTCCCGGTTGCTCCTCTTCCAGTCCAGCTCTCTGCTGTGGCCCGGGAAGGCAATGGAGGATGGCCCAAGTGCTTGGGCCCTGCACCTGCTTGGGAGACCAGGAGGAAGCACCTGGCTCTTGGCTTTGGATCAGCGCAGTGCATCAGCTGTAGCAGCCATTTGAGGGGTGAACCAATGGAAAAGGAAGACCTTTCTCTCTGTCTCTCTCTCACTGTCTTAACTCTGCCTGTCAAAAAAAAAAAAAAAAAAAAAAAAAAAAAAGCAAAGTGGTACAAGAGTATTGATTACTTTAGGGATAGCAACTTGCAGTTTCATAGGCTCAGCAGCTAGACCATGGTGGATTTTGGAGGAAATGAAGTGAAAAAGAACTGGAAGGTATGGGTCTCTTTTTCAAAATTTCTAAAGAATAAAAATACAAATGAAAATAATTATTAAGTTATGAAAAATTAGAAAAAATATACAGTAATAAACACTTTAACATTTAAACCCAGGCCACAGAGAGAGGGAACTTGTTTTCAGTAAATATGACAAGGGTTAGAGTGGAAAAGAAAGTCACATACACCAAGAAACTCACACAAACTGATAACAAAATTACTAAGACCCTAATAGGAAATGGACAAAGAACATGAACAGACAGCTCACAAAGGAGGAACTATGACTAGTAAACAAAGATAAAGAAAAATGTTTGGCACCATTAACAAGGAAAGCAATACAGATTAAAACCACAAGATGACGTGTTCTCAAATTAGCAAAAAAGCTATTCATGCCCTTTAACCCAGTAATTCCAGTTCAGGGAATCCTAGGAAATAATGCCAAAATGCAACTGAAAGTGCTGAGCTCACCACAGTTTTGTTTACAAGGGTCGATACTAGAAAAATGAGCCAAATACCGAATATCAAGAGACCAGCTTGGAGAATTTTGGCAAATCCATATAAGTAGGATTATTGATGTTATATTCTATTAATCAACCACACCCACATATAACAAAAGGAGAAGAATTTATGGTAATAGAGGAAAATGCCTCTGGAAAAAAGGCAGAACTGTAAATTGTGTATACCTTATATTCTTAGTGGGGGGTGGGAAGTATTTACAGAAAAAGGGAAACAAGGCAAAATGTCCCTGGAGCCCTCCACCCCCACCCCAGGAAGATGGGCCACACTCCCCTCCTGCAAAACACCCTTGCAGAGTTCAGTGCCAGGCACTCTATGCCAAGTCCTGGGAGAGCAAAAGATATTTCAGAAAGTTCTGCCCTTGGAGAGTTTTTGTGTCTGACTAAAATCTGAAAAAAGTAAGATTAAATAATAAAGTCTTGAAAGATTGGAATCCAAAAGTATCACAGCAAAAATGAGCCCCAGCCACAAGGTGAAGGCTGGCCATGCAGCTGGGCCTTTGGTGGCCCCTCCCTGGTCAAAAGGCTGATAAGGAATTCCAAGGTGGACTTAGCTGTTAGCCAAGTTTCTGGAGAACCCAGTGCTGGAGTTAAGATGGCCCTGACCCTAAAGGAATGAAAGTCAAGAAGTAGCTAATGGAATTGATAGGAGGAAGCCGATAGTTCCAAACAACATTTGTTATGTAACCTACTGCTGTGAATGGCTTTGTACAACTGTGCCTCTCCCAGCCTTTGCTTAGAACACCTGCGATGGATCAGAGTTCTCCTTCCATCTTGGGTTACTCCACCAGCCACCTCTTTGGCAAAGCCTAGCTTGGAGGCTCTTACTGTGGTGTCAGGGTCAGCCTGGTAGAAATGCCTCTGTTTGGAGGCTTCTCAGGAATGCAGACGACAGAGAACCAGACCTTATGTTTCCAGGGTCTTCTAGATGTGTAGTTCACATACATAGTTACATGCTGCATGACAATGTTTCCTTGTCTGATGGACTATATATACAATGGGGGTCCCATAAGATTATAAAGGAGATGAAAAACCCCTAGCAACATAATACATTACTCACATATTTGTGATGATGCTGGTATAAACAAACTACGACATTGCCAGTTGTATAAAATATAGCACATCACTTATGTACAGTACATAATACTTGAGAAAAATAATGAATGTTACTGGCTTATGCATTTACTATAATTTTTATCATTATTTTACTTTAAACTTTATTTGCGAGGGAAAGGGACAAAGGGAAGGGGAGAGCACTTTCATCTGCTGCTTCCTAAATGCCTGCGAAGGCCAAGGCTGAGCCATGGCCAAAGCCTGGGGCCAGGAACCTGATCCAGGTCTCCCAAGTGGGTGGCAAGGACCCAGTGACGTGGGCCATTGCTGCTGCTTCCCAGCATTAGCAGAAGCTGGAGTCAAGAGCTGCAGCTGGGACTCAAACCCAGCAGAATGCAGAGTATTAACCTCTTCTGGGGCTAGGCTAAACGCCCTCCCCTCTGTTGGTATTTTAGAACATACTTCTATTTACAAATAGAAAAGCTTACTGTAAAACAACATGCCATGCCACACTGGCAGCAACCTCAATACCTTGTGTGGTCCAACCTCTCTGTTTCATCTAAAGGCCACAGCAAGTAACTGAACCAGCCTCTCTGGGCCTAAGCACTCTGTGAAGTTCATACAGTAATGAGCTCATCTAATGGAGCATCTCTCAGAATGTGTTCTATTGTTAGGTGATACATGACTTTTTTTTTTTTTTTTTTTTAATGTAGTGGTTGTGGCCGGCACTGTGGCATAGCAGGTAAAGCTGTCACCTGCAGTGCCGGCATCCCATATGGGCGCTGGTTCAAGTCCCAACTGCTCCAATTCCGATCCAGCTCTCTGCTGTAGCCTGGGAAAGCAGTAGAAGATGGCCCAAGTGCTTGGGCTCCTGCACCCACATTGGAGGTTTGGAAGAAGCTCCTGGCTCCTGGCTTCGGATCAGCGCAGCTGCAGCTGTTGCGGCCATTTGGGGAGTAAACCAGTGAATGGAAGATCTCTCTACCTCTGCCTCTGCCTCTCTGTAACTCTGCCTTTCAAATAAATCTAAAAAAATTATCCATTTGTTAGAGCAAAACCAGATTGCAGGTAGCCCTGGAGCTGAGGGCTGAGGGATAGCTTTTTTTTTTTTTTTTATTTTAATTTTATTTTTTTGACAGGCAGAGTGGACAGTGAGAGAGAGACAGAGAGAAAGGTCTTCCTTTGCCATTGGTTCACCCTCCAATGGCCGCCGCGGCTGGCACACCGCGCTGATCCGATGGCAGGAGCCAGGTACTTCTCCTGGTCTCCCATGCGGGTACAGGGCCCAAGTACTTGGGCCATCCTCCACTGCCCTCCCGGGCCACAGCAGAGAGCTGGCCTGGAAGAGGGGCAACCGGGACAGAATCCGGCACCCCGACCGGGACTAGAACACGGTGTGCTGGCGCCGAAAGGCGGAGGATTAGCCTAGTGAGCCGCGGCACCGGCTGGGATAGCTTTGATGTTTGGTAAAATTTGAGTCCACAGAATCTCATATTTTTCTTTCTCCATGCTGAAGCTCTCAACTTCCTGCTATCTGGGCTTTCACAGATGCTGCTGCTTGCTTATTTATTTATTTAAATACTTATTTATTGCAGCCAGTGCTGCGTAGTGGTAAAGCTGCTGTCTGCAGCCCTGGCATCCCATATGGGCACTGGTTTGAGTTTTGGCTGTTCCACTTCCAATTCAGCTCCCTGCTAATGTGCCTGGGTAAGCAATGGAAGATGGCCCTAGTACTTGGGGCTCTGCACCCACTTTGGGGACCCTGAAGATGCTCCTAGCTCCTGGCTTTGGCCTATCCCCAGCTCTGGCCATTGCGGCCATTTGGGGAGTGATCAGTGGATGAAAGAGCTGTCTCTCTCTGTCTCTCCTTCTTTCTCTATAACTCTGCCTTTCAAATAAATAAATCTTCCAAAACCAGGAGTCAGAAGCTTCTTCCAGGTCTCCCACATATGTGCAGGGGCCCAAGCACTTGGGTCATCTTCTGCTGCTCTCCCAGGTGCATTAGCAGGGAGCTGTATCAGAAGTGGAGCGCTGGGGGCCGGCACCGCGGCTCACTAGGCTAATCCTCCGCCTAGCGGCGCCGGCACACCGGGTTCTAGTCCCGGTTGGGGTGCCGGATTCTGTCCTGGTTGCCCCTCTTCCAGGCCAGCTCTCTGCTGTGGCCAGGGAGTGCAGTGGAGGATGGCCCAGGTGCTTGGGCCCTGCACCCCATGGGAGACCAGGAAAAGCACCTGGCTCCTGGCTCCTGCCATCGGATCAGCGCAGTGCGCCGGCCGCAGCGGCCATTGGAGGGTGAACCAACAGCAAGAGGAAGACCTTTCTCTCTGTCTCTCTCTCTCACTGTCCACTCTGCCTGTCAAAAAAAAAAAAAAAAAAAAAAAAAAAAAAAAAAAAAGTGGAGCGCTGGGACTCAAACCACAGCCCATATGGGATGCCAGTGTTGCAGGTGGAGGCTTAACATGGTATGCCACAACACCACCCTGATACTTTCTGAAATAAGCATCAGTGAGATGTTTTGGGATTTTCACACTGCTGATATCAGTTTTTGTGGAGGTGGCGATGACAAATATCGGGTTTGGGGTCCAGTCACAAGTAGCAAGCCCACTGCTCAGCTGCTCCAGGAAAACCACCCTCTTGCCCTCGTAGTGTGCAGCAGGGATGCTCAGCATGGTCCCAGCAGTGACGCTGGCCCCCAGTTTGCTCATGTGTTGACTGAAGGGCTTTTGAGGCACATCTTCAAGGGATAACAGCTAGGCATTCTGCAAAGCTTACCCACCCTGGTGCCACCATTCTTGTCATCACCAGCTGGTTTTGTGACTACTGCAAGAAGCCTCTCCTTTTCAGTCCTGGGGTTAGCAGCTGAGTACCTCCTGGTGTACATGGCCTTTCAGGAATACACAGTAGCTTGGGAATACCTGCCCAGTCCTCTCATGAGGACAGGGTTTCGGCTGAACTGGGGCGTCCCCTTCTTGGTATTTTCAGCCTTAAGTTTACTCTTTTGAACCTTGCTGCTGGCATTAAACTTCTTGACTTGAGGTTTCTTCCTCTCTTTCTCCCTCTCCTTCTCCTGCTCCTCTCCTCCTCTTTCTTTTTCTTCTCCTCCTCCTCTTTCTTCTAAGATTTATTTATTTATTTGAAAGGCAGAGTTACAGAGAGAGATGGAGGGACACAGAAAAGAGATCTCCTGCCCGTTGATTCACTCCTCAAGGGCCACAATGTTCAAGGCTGGGCCAGGTTAAATCCTGAAGCCTGGAACTCCATCTGGGTCTCCCACATAGGTGGCAGGGGCCCAGGTGCGTGGGTCATCTTCCACTGTTTTCCCAGTGCATTAGCTGGCCCTGAAGTTTCTCCTTAGTGTCCACTTTTGGAGCTTTTTCATCAGTCTTCTTGTAAGATGGGAAATAGAACTTGCATTAACTCTATTTTTAAAAATTCTGACTCAGTTACAAATTGAAGAATAGTGTGGTTGATTGTGAAACCAACCAGCTGCATTATTTATTTTCTGGCAGTGTCACCTCCACCTTGCTTCTTTTACCTATCAAATTGCAGCCACTTGAAAAATGCTAAATAAAGAAAACAGTAGTTCTGATAGAGGCAGGGACAAAGCCCTCCTACAAAACTGCTTTCTGAAAAGTTCAAAGAGGTTTTTTTTTTTTTTTAATATATAATGTAAATTTATTTTTTGGTAAGAATTTGTTTTAAAGATTTATTTATTTTGAAAGGCAGAGTTACAGAGAGAGAAGGAGAGATGGAGAGAGAGCTCTTACATCCACTGTCTCACTCCTCAAATGGCCACAATGGCCAGGGTTGGGCTAGGCTGTAGCCAGGAGTCTTCATCTGGGTCTCCCATGTGAGTGCAGGGGTCCAAGTACTTGTGTCATCCTCCATTGCTTTTCCAGGTGTGTTAGCAGAGAGCTGGATTGGAAGTGGAGTGACTAGGACTTGGAACAGTTCTCATATGGGATGCTGGTGTTGATATTGGCCAGCTTATTAATAATAATTTTCAATATTAATAAGCCTGTGGGTTCTTACCATTTATTTGGAGAAGGATTCTGAATACTGGCTCAAACAGACCAGACAACATGGTAAGTTTTTAAGGATTTTACTCAGTGAGAGAAATGCACAGGGAAGTGAGGGCTTTATTTAGGGAAGACAGAGAGATCTAGAAGCTAAATTGGGTCCATAGTAAGCAGAGAGCAGGCAAGGAGCAAGCCACGTGGAGCAAGTGTATGGTTATGAGCAGCCACAGGTAGCTTAGCACAGATAGCAAAGTGAAGGCAGAAAACGATTTTTGGGCGCTCCTCATCTTTTATATGCTTTCCAAAGGGGAGTGGTTACATAGTCTGATGGGCAGGTGGGCATTCAGGTGAGATCAGGTAGAGGCATGAGATCACACAGGGGGTGTGGTGGAGGGCATGGTCTCCAGCTTACAAATCTATCAGTTTTATCCTATCTGCCTGCCTGTATAAGTGTCATAGGTGGTGGCTTAACAGGCCATGCCACAGCACTTGCCCCTGAAGTTATTCCAAATGGAGCAGCCACGATCTGAACTTGTACCCATAGGGGTGCTGATATCACACTGAGTCACAATGCTGGCCCCAAAAATTCATAAGAAGAGTCCTTCAATAATTACCATGTAATTAGGACTATCGTGTCTAAAAACAAACTGTCTGGGTTCAACTCTCTGGCCTGGCACTTGCTGGCTGTGTGACCTTGAGCAAATTACTTAATTCCTTGTTGTCTCAGTTTTTTCCCCCTTGTCTGAATAATGGGGATAATGATGGGGCCTACTTTATAAGGTTGTTATGAGAAGTAAATGAGTTAAAACTTGTAAACAGCTTTGAATAGTACCTGGCCCCAATACTTGCTATTTAAGTGCTTGTTAAAAAATATGGAAACACGAGAGACCCTAAATAGCTAAAGCAATCTTATACAACAAATAGAAAGCTGGAGGCATCATAATACCAGATTTCAAGACATACTACAGGGCAGTTATGTTCAAAACAGCCTAGTACTAGCAAAAAAAAATAGACATTTAGACCAATGGAACAGACTAGAAACTCTAGAAATCCATCCACATAGGGCCGGTGCTGTGGCACAGTGGGTTAAAGTCCTGGCCTGAGGCTCTGGCATCCAATATGGGCGCTGGTTCTAGTCCCGGCTGCTCCCCTTACAATCCAGCTCTCTGCTGTGGCCTGGGAAAGCAGTAGAAAATGGCCCAAGTCCTTGGGCCCCTGCAAAAACCCATGTGGGAAACCCAGCCATTGTGGCTATCTGGGGAGTGAACCAGCGAATGGAGGACCTCTCTCTCTGTCTCTACCTCTTTCTGAAACTCTTTCGAATAAATAAAATAAATCTTTAAAAAAAAAGAAAGAAATCAATCCACATATCAACAAACAATTTATCTTTGACAAAGGAAATAAAAGCAATCCCTGGAGCAAGAACAGTCTCTTCAACAAATGGTGCTGGGAAAACTGGATCTCCACACGCAGAAGTGTGAAACAAGAGCCCTATTCTACACCTTACACAAAAATCCACTCAAAATGGATCAAGGCTCTAAGTCTATGACCCAATACCATCAAATCGCTAGAGAACATTGCTAGAGAACACTGCAAGACCTTGGCATATGCAAAGAGTCCTTGGAAAAGACCCCAGAAACACAGGCAATCAAAGTCAAAATTGAAAAATGAGATTATATCAAGCTGAGAAACTTTTGCACTACAAAAGGAACACCAGCAATGTGAAGAGGCAACCAACAGAATGGGAGAAAATATTTGCAAACTATGAAACTGATAAAGGATTAATACCCAGAATCTATAGAAAGCTCAAGAAACTCTACAACAATAAAACAAACAATCTTGTTAAGCAATGGGTAAAGGACTTGAACAGGCATTTTTCATTTTATTTTATTTTTTTTTATTTTTTTTTGACAGGCAGAGTGGACAGTGAGAGAAAGGTCTTCCTTGGCTGTTGGTTCACCCCCCAATGGCCGCTGTGGCCGGCGCACCGCGCTGATCCGAAGCCAGGAGCCAGGTGCTTCTCCTGGTCTCCCATGGGGTGCAGGGCCCAAGGACTTGGGCCATCCTCCACTGCACTCCCGGGCCACAGCAGAGAGCTGGACTGGAAGAGGGGCAACTGGGACAGAATCTGGCTCCCCGACCGGGACTAGAACCCAGTGTGCCAGCGCCACAAGGCGGAGGATTAGCCTATTGAGCCACGGCACCGGCCATTGAACAGGCATTTTTCAAAAGAGGAAATTTCAAATGGCCAACAGACACATGAAAAAATGCTCAGGATCAATAGCCATCAGGAAAATGTAAATCAAAACCATAACAGGTTTCATGTCACCCCAGTTAGAATGGCTCTCATACAGAAGTCAACAAACAATAAATGCTGATGATGATATGGGGGAAAAGGCATGCTAATCCACTGTTGGTGGGAATGTAAACTGGTACAGCCACTGTGGAATACAGTATGGAGAGACTTCAGAAATCTGAATATAGATCTATCATACAACCTAGCCATTCCACACCTGAGAATTAACCCAAATGAAATGAAATCAGCATATGAGTGAACTAAACTCCCATTTTTATTGCAGCTCAATTCACAATAGCTAAGATATGGAATTAACCCAGAATCCATCAATGGATGACTGGATAAAAAAATTATAGTATATATACACTATGGAATATTACTCAGTGGTAAAAAAAAAAAATGAAATCCTATCTTTTGCAACAAAATGGATGCTACTAGAAACCATTATACTTAGTGAAATAAGCCAGTCCCCAAAAGACAGATATCATTTGTTTTTCCTAATCTGTGGTAAGTAACAGAGTACCTAAAAGGTAATGTACAGGAGTGAAATTGACATTTTGAGATTTGATGACTGTTTATAGCCCTTGTCTCAACTGTTGCGGAATAATAGTTTTTTTTTTTTAATTTTTTTCTTCATACTATTTGTTGAACTCTTTATCTAGTATAGGGTTAATCTTTTACATATAAAGTGAACTGAGGGGGGTGGTGCTGTGGCATAGTAGGTTGGGCCTCTGCCTATGGTGCTGGCATCCCATATGGATGCTGGTTCGTGTACTGCCTATTCTGTTTCCATTCTAGTTTTCTGTTGATGTGCCTGGGAAAGTAGTGGAGGATTGCCCAAGTGTTTAGGCCCCTGCACCCACCTGGGAGACCCAGGAGAGGATCCTGGCTCCTGGTTTCAGATGTGTTCAGCTCCAGGCATTGCAGCCATTTGGGGAGTGACCCAGCAGGACCTCTCTCTCTGTCTCTCCCTCTCTCTGTCTGTAACCTTGCCTCTCAAATAAATAAATCTTTAAGAAAATAATAAAGTAAATTGAAAATAGATCTTTGTAAAAACTAACAGTGGGAATAGGAGAGGGAAGAGGAAGTAGGAGGGGGGACCAGGAGAGAGGGTGGAGTGGGAAGTATCACTATGTCCCTGAATCTTTTTTTTTTTATCTTTTATTTAATGAATATAAATTTCCAAAGTACGACTCATGTGTTACAATGGCTTCCCCCCCCATACCGTCCCTCCCACCCACAACCCTCCCCTTTCCCACTCCCTCTCCCCTTTCCCTGAATCTGTATATGAAATTTGTATACCTTAAATAAAACTTTTAAAAAAGGAAAATATGTTAAAGTTTAATCTTTTCTTGATCTCCGTTGCTAATACACTTGCCAATTGTTCTGTGACAACATCATGAAATAAATACCTGTTTATGTTTTTTTCAATAATGTCTTCCCTTTTCCTCTGCCATTTCAAGCAGATGGCTCTGCTTTCTTGTGTCTGTGGCCTGAGGGGTACATTTAGGATCGGGAGCCCACAGGAGCAGAGGTGCCTGAAGCCAGTGGCTCTTCTAGTGTTTTATAAAAGCCTGAACCCATTAAAGTAACAGATAATGTTGTGTGTCCCAGGATGGGTGGAGGTGGGTGAGCCTGTGGGTACAGCAAGGGGCAGAGTCTCTGAGAAATGCAGAGAGCAGAAGAGGCCAGGAACTGTGGGACCTGGGCAGGGGTGATGACTCAAGTGGTTGGGTCTCTGCCACCCAGGTGGGAGACATGGATTGAGTGCCTGGCTCCTGGCTTCAGCCTGGCCTAGCCCTGACTGTCCCAAGCATTTGGAGAGTGAACCAGCAGATGGGAGACCGCTCTCTCTCTCTCACTTTCTCTCTCTCTCTGCCCCCTCTGAATTTAAATATATATACTTTTAAGGGGAAGGTGTTTGGCACAGTGGCTTGGGATGCACTGGACTACCTGGTTTGAGTCATGGCTCTGCTTCTGATATAGCTTCCTGCTAAAGTGAATCCTGAGAGATATCAGGTGGTGGCTCAAGCAATTGGGTCCCTGCCACCCATGCAGGATAGCAGGATTGAGTTTCAGTCTCCTGGCTCAGCCTCCTTGGTTTTTGGGGTCATCTGGGGAGTGACCCAGCAGATAGAAGATCTTTCTCTCTGCATTTCAAAACAAACAAATAAATAAACATTTTAAGGATTACCCTATTAAAATTAGAATCTAGTAGCCACATTAAAAATTATCAAAGAACACAAGTGGAACTATTTGTAATAATATATTTTGTGAGGCTGGCACTGTGGCATAGCAGGTAAAGCTGGCACCTGCAGTGCCAGCATCCCATATGGACACTGGATTGAGTCCTGGCTACTCCTCTTCCAATCCAGCTCCTTGTTAATGTGTCTGGGAAAGCAGCAAAGGATGGCCCAAGTGCTTGGGTTCCAGAACCCACATGGGAGATCCCCAAGAAGCTCCTGGCTCCTGGCTTCAGCCTGGCACAGCCCCCACTATTGTGGCCATTTAGGGAGTGAACCAACAGATGGAAGATCTCTCTTGATCTTTCTCTGTAATTCTGCCTTTCAAATAAAGAAACAAACTTTTTAAAAATAATAATATATTTTATTTCTGTCTAAAATATTATTTTTGGGACTGGCATTGTAGTACAGTGCATGAAGTTGGCATCTCATATTGGAGTGCCGGTTGGAGAACCAACTGCTCTGCTTCCAATCCAGCTCCCTGCTGATGTGCCTGGGAAAGAAGCAGAAGGTGGCTCAAGTACTTGAGCCCCTGACACCCATGTGGGAGACCTGGATGGAATTCTAGGTTCCTGGCTTCAGCCTGGCTCAGGCCAGATGTTGTAGCTATTTAGGGAATAATAAGCAGATGGAAGATCTCTTTCTCTTTTCTTCTCCCCCCCTCTCTTTATGTAACTCTGCCTTTCAAATAAATATTTTTAAAAATGTTATTTTGATAGGCAATCAATTAAAGACATTATTGATGGGGCAAGAATTGTGATTTAGTGGGTTAGGCTGCAGGCTGGGATGTCAGCATCCTATATCAGAGTGCTGATTCAAGTTTTGGCTGCTCTGCTTCTGATATGGCTTCCTACTAATGTGCCTGGGAAAGCAGTGGACCATCCCCAAGGACTTGGGTCCCTGCCATCCACATGGGAGACTAAGATGAAGCTCTTGGCTCCTGGCTTTGGCCTGGACCAGCCCATCTATTGCCACCATTTGGGGCGTGAACTAGTAGAAGGAAGGTATCTCTTTGTCTCTCCATCTCTCTCCTCTCTGTCACTCTGAATTTCAAATAAGTAAATAAGTCAATATTAAAAAAAGATGCTATTATGTCTTTCTTTTTTTAAAATGATTTATTTATTTATTCAAAAGTCAGAGTTACACAGAGAGAGGAGAAGCAGAGAGAGAAAGAGAGGTCTTCCATCCGCTGGTTCACTCCCCCAAATGACCACAATGGCTAGAGCTGGGCAGATCTGAAGCCAGGAGCCAGGAGCTTCTTCTGGGCCTCCTACGTTGGTGCAAGGGTTCAAGGACTTGGGCCATCTTCTATTGATTTCTCAGGCCATAGCAGGGAGCTGGATCAGAAGTAGAGCAGCTGGGACTCAAACCAGCACCCATATGGGATGCCAGCACTGCAGGCGGTGGCTTTACCCACTACGCCACCATGCCAGCCCCATCTAACAGATGGAATTGTTATGGCCCCATAAGTGTTACAGCACATCTCCATTCATTTGGGTCATATTTCCATTGTGAAAAAGCCACAGGTGGCCAGGGGCTACTGTATTGGACAGCCCAGGGTTAGAGGCTCTTCTCTTGCTTTCCTGGTTCTACACAAGCTTTCTGCATTCCAGAATGACAGCAACAGGAATAGGGAACCTCCAATTGTTCACATAATCAGTATTTCTACAGGACCTGCCATGTGCTAGGTCCATGGTTCCCCAAATCTGCACCTAGCAGTCTGTAGCCAACTCACAGTGACTTCCAAGGATATTGCACATTTTCAAGGAAAACATCTTTGGACACAACATGAGCTCTGGCTCCAAGTGGGTCATAGTTTTGACATTACACCACACCTCATTTCTCTTTAGGTGTTGCCCAACAAAGCTGGCCTTCCAACAGCTGCTGTGATAGAAAAGCAAACAGCAGAAAAATCAGTGTGGACCAGGAAACAAGGGTGGTAATGCCTAATATAATCTAATTCGAAGATTTGAGTTGTTTGCAGTGCCCAACAAGAACACATCTCAGTGATGAGTAACTGTGGTTGTTATTAATGAAATACAAAAAAAAGTTTTTTAATTTGTGTGCTTCATTTTTTTTTATTTTTATTTTTATTTTTTTTTTATTTTTACAGGCAGAGTGGACAGTGAGAGAGAGAGACAGAGAGAGAAAGGTCTTCCTTTGCCGTTGGTTCACCCTCCAATGGCCGCCGCTGCAGCCGGCGCACCGCGCTGATCCGATGGCAGGAGCCAGGTGCTTTTCCTGGTCTCCCATGGGGTGCAGGGCCCAAGCACTTGGGCCATCCTCCACTGCACTCCCGGGCCATAGCAGAGAGCTGGCCTGGAAGAGGGGCAACCGGGACAGAATCCGGCGCCCCAACCGGGACTAGAACCCGGTGTGCCGGCGCCGCAAGGTGGAGGATTAGCCTATTGAGCCACGGCGCCGGCTTGTGTGCTTCATTTTGCAAAGTTACTAAATTGTTAGGTTTTAAAAATTATTAAGTTGTTTAGGCCTACATACTTAGCAAAACAAAATATTTCTTCTGGCCTAGGGGCACTAAAATATTCAGTAAAACTGCAACGGCACCGAGAATGTTTGCGAACTGCCATATTAGTTGCTCATTTAAGCACAGCAGGGAACAAACGGACCAAGCTTCTGCCTTGGTCATGTTTATGTGATGGGGTAGAGTGGGAAGACAGACAATAAACAACCAGAGTGACAAGCAATGCTTGTGCAGGGATATCCTCTCAGCCCAGTGTGTGTGTGTGTGTGTGTGTGTGTGTGTGTTGGGGGGGAGGTGGGATTAGGAGAGGGAGGATCACAATTAGGTTGAACTAAAGGGAATAAAGAAGATAACTGCTAAGGCTTGTCTTCTGTGAAATTGATTGTTCAAATTTGATTGCCTTTGTAACAGCATTAAGAGGTGGGACTTTTCAGAGGTGATCAGGTAATGAGGGCAGTGCTCTCATGAGTGGATTAAAGCTGTTATCTTAAGAGTGGGTTAATTACTACGGGCTCCAGATAAGGAGATGAGTTTGGCCCAATTTTTCTGTCTCTCAAACACTCCCTTGCCCTTCTATCATCAGTACACATCAAGGAGGCCCTGGCTGGATGCTGGTGCCATGCTCTTGAACTTACCAGCCTCCAGAACTGTGAGCCAAATAAATCTCCTTTAATTATAAATTACCCAGCCTCAGATATTCTGTTATACAGCAGAAAATTTACCAAGACAGTGATACTGTTCCACAATAGACATTATAGACCTTGATTTATTACCTATATATCCATGTTTCAATAGGAGGTTTATTTTAAGGGTTATTATAGACTGAATGTTAATGTTCCTCCAAAATTCTTATGTTGGGGGCTGGCGTGCCGGCAGCTAGTTAAGCCACTGCCTGTGAGGTTGGCATTCCATATGGGCACTGGTTCTAGTACTAGTGCTCCACCTCTGATCTAGCGCACTGATAATGTGCCTGGGAAAGCAGCAGAAGATGATACAAGTACCTGGACCCCTGCATTCCAGGCACCTGGCTATGGCCTGGCCCAGCTCTGGCCATGGTGGCCATTTGGGGAGTGAACCAGTGGATAAAAGGTCCAAGTTCCTCCTTTTGTTGAGATCTTTGTCTCTTTGACGGTGTTGGCCTTTCTCGGAGGCTGGCTGACCCCAGCTTCTGCCACCTGGGTTACACCTCTGCCTGCACCCTGGGCTCCCCATATGGCCCTGCTGCACTGGGACCCACACGGAGGTTGTGAGAAGGGGCCTCCTGCTCACCTTGTGGTCTCCTCTATTTCCTCACTCCTTGGGGAAGCTGCTCCGCCTCTGTGGAGAGAGCCCTTCCTTATTTTCTTTTTCTTTCTTTCTTTTTAAAGATTTATTTATTTGAAAGGCAGAGTGACACAGAGAGAGGGAAGAGGAAGGGGTCACACACACACACAAAGAGAGAGAGAGAGAGAGAGAGAATTTTCCAAGTGCTGGTTCTCTCCCCATATGGCCGCAACAGCTAGGGCTGGACCAGACTGAAGCCAGGAGCCAGGAACTTTATCTGGGCCTCCTATGTAGGTGTCAGGGGCCCACCTACTTGGACCATCCTCTGATGCCTTCCCTGGGCACATTAGCAGAGGGGAATCAAAGTGGCACTCCGAAATGAGATAGCAGTGTCCCAAGTGTCACAAGAGTTGGTGGCTTGACCTGCTGTACTACAATGCTCATTTCCTTCCTTATTTTCAAGGATGGTTGTGTTGTCTTTCATACCCTCCCATCTATCGTTAAAATTCTTCTTCCTTTCCTTCCTTCTCTCCCTCCTTCCTGTGCTCCCTCCCTCCCTTCTCTCTTTATCTCTTTCTTTTCTTTGTTTCTATCTTTTAAAAATCTCTTCTTAGGGTATTATGCAAGAGACAGAGATTTTAACACTTTTATTTTTCAGTTTTGCAAACTTCTGTTACTTTCTTTTTTTTTTTGCCATAAATGCGTATTTGTCATCTTCTACAATATATTTATGAAAAGAAATGATATCCATAAAGTTTATGTAATAATATGGAAAAACATTTGTGTTAGAATTGTAAGGCAAAGCATGGAAGAAGTACAGGAGAAGTGCCACAACATAAAACAAGACTGTGACAAAAATCCAAACTTTATTCACAGAGGACATAGTGGAAGGAAATACTCAGAAACAGTAGCTATGCTTACATGATGAGACTGTGGATAAATATTTTTCCTTCATATATCTATACTTACATGTAATATTAAAAGAGCATATTCTTTTATGATGGGTGGAGGAATTGAACCACCCATATTGAGTGAGTTTAGTCAGCTGCAGGAGTTACCCACTGTATGACGTGGTTTGTGGGGGACACCCAAGCTCAAAGGAGCTGACCAGGGTGCATCCTGGTGTATTAGTCAGTTTTTCATTTCTATAACTAACATACCTGAGAGAAGCAACTTGCACAAGAAGACTTACTCTGGCTTACAGTTTTGGAGGTTCACAGTCCATGGGCAGGGGCCTCATCAGTCTGGTGTGATGGAGTGAAAGCCAGCAATGCTGGTGTGTGTGTGCAGGAATGAGCACATGGGGGCCAGGGGCAGAGACAGATGGCAAGCACACTCATTCATGTGTTCTCTCCTTATAAAGCCATCAAGATTCGATCACTGGGCGCCACCCAAGCAACCTAATCCAACACAATCACTTCCTGCGGCCCCACCTTCAGATACCATCATTAGATCATGACAGGCAGAGTGGACAGTGTGTGAGAGAGAGAGACAGAGAGAAAGGTCTTCCTTTGCCGTTGGTTCACCCTCCAAGGGCCGCCGCAGCCGGCGTGCTGTGCCAATCTGAAGCCAGGAGCCAGGTGCTTCTCCTGGTCTCCCATGCAGGTGCAGGGCCCAAGCACTTGGGCCATCCTCCACTGCACTCCCTGGCCACAGCAGAGAGCTGGCCTGGAAGAGGGGCAACCGGGACAGAATCCAGCGCCCTGACCGGGACTAGAACCCAGTGTGCCGTCACCGCAGGCAGAGGATTAGCCTATTGAACCGTGGTGCCGGCCTCAAGTTCTATCCTTAATCCATTAAATAGAAGTCTGGGGACCAAGTCCTCAACATGGGGGTCTTTGAGGGACACCCAAATTATTATCTAAACCCTCATACCTGAGGAAGGTGTGACTAGACTGTGGCACTGGAAGAAACAGAACACTGTCAACTGTACTTTAAATCAGGCATGAAGCCATTGTTTGGTGGACATTCATTTACTTCCACCCCTCCCCCCCGCCCCAGCAAGGGTGCCTTTTACTTGTCTGGGCATCTACCTCTCAACAACCCACAAAGTGTCTTGGGCTCCAGCTTGTGCTCAAGAGGCACGGCACATGACCCAGGCTGATGCACATCAGTGTACACCATTCCTCTTGCCTCATGATTCATTGGAAGCTGAGTAAGTAATCAAAGCCAGTTAAACTGAAGCCACCTCAAAGAGGCTCTATTTTTTAAATTTCATATTGTACTTGAACTTGAGACTTGATGGTGGCAGTTGACTATTGCCATGTAACCTCCATGTGGGCCTGAGACAAGCAACACAACAAAGGAAGCAAATAATTTGAGCTTCAATTTGGCCGCAGTAAAGCCACGTATACCCTTAGTTTTTTTTAGTTATATGAGTCAATATATTTCCTAAACCTGGTTGAATTTTTAGGTATGATAAGCAAAATACTTCTACCAATTATATTTTGGAGATTTGTTTTAAAATGAGGACTGGAGAGAGAAAAATTTGTTGCCTTTAATCCAGTTCTTTCTATTTTTTGTTTATTTACTTATATATTTACTTATTTGAAAGGCAGAGTGTCAGAGAAAGAGACACACACACTTACAGAGGGAGAAGGAGACAGAGAGAGAGGCAGAGAGAGAGAGATGTTTGATTCACTTCCCAGATGCCTGTAATAGCCAGGGCTGTGCAAAGCTGAAGCCAGAAACCAGGAACTCCATCCAGGTCTCCCGTGTGGGTGGTAGAAACCCAAGCACTTGGGCTATCATCTACCACCTCTCAGGCACATTGGCAGGAATCTGTATAGGAAGGGAGGTGGGACTGAATCCCAGGGACTCTGGTGTGGGCGTCCCAAGCAGCATTTTAACCTGCCCTGCCACGATGCCTGCTCCTATCTAGGACTTTCTTGAGAGACCCGATGTTGATTCCCCACTCCACCCCTGCTGGTGGGCAGACGTACCTCCCCTGAAGAAACCGTCATTTGCTTGGTTAGCCTAGCTTGACAAAAGATCTCATCATGGCAACTCCTATTTCTGATCCCAGGCTTACCGAGCTGTCTTCTGACCTGTGGTTTGGCTCCCTGACTGGGCTGGTGATCAGACAGGCACCCTTCCATTATCCACAAACACACTGGCATTGCATTTGCTCAATCTCTTGGTGACTTTTGTTAAGCAATTCATTGCTAGTGTCTGCATGAAGCAGAGACCTTGGAGATTCTGGCTGCAAACTGGAGAACTGCCCTAGCTCCGTGGTGACTCATCATAAAACAAAAGAGCTAACCAGTTTATGACTCTTTATATCTCTAATTTCAACAATATCATTTCCCTAAAAAGATTAATAAAGGCAGAGAATGCATGTGCAGCACGTGGTCCTGATGACACTAGTCGGCTCCGGAATGTGGTAGACCTGGGTTTGTTTCACCATGGTTTGTGGTAGTCCTGGGCAGACATCCATCTCCCTAAGCCTTTGTTTTGATTCTTTTACTGTAAAGTGGTATTCATAACACTTTTTGCACTGGGTTTGTTGCAAGAACTAACTGGAACAAAATACATGATGCCTAATAATAAATCAATGATAAAACAATAGCTAGCCAGAGGAGGATTTTTCCACAAAGCTAAGACATTTCAGGACCTCGACAGTGTGTGTGTTCCCATGATCCTATATTTTCATTGAATTTGCAAATTTAAGATTTTTTGCCTTTATTTTCAGGTCCCCCAAATCTTGCACTGGTATTATCTCATTTAAACCTTACAAAAATTCTATGAAGTTGGTACGGTTGTTATTTATAAATGAGAAACCTGAGGTTTATGGATATTAGGTAACTTTTATAAGATCACACTGTGAACAGTGGAATCAGGATTCAAATATATGTGGTTTACATCTGTTTGGCAAGGGGTATTCAGAGACCATGTTTTTACTCATTTTGCTTGGTTT
Source organism: Oryctolagus cuniculus (assembly GCF_051225735.1). NCBI lineage: Eukaryota > Metazoa > Chordata > Mammalia > Lagomorpha > Leporidae > Oryctolagus > Oryctolagus cuniculus. Next base: position 120,979,845 of record NC_142872.1, read on the forward strand.
CCCAAACTTGTCTAGGTGGGAGAACCACCAGGGAGTGCTTTGTTTTGTTTTAAAGATTTATTTATTTGAAGGAAGAGTTGGCCAGTGCTGTGGCTCACTTGGTTAATCCTCTGCCTGCAGCGCCAGCACCCCGGGTTCTAGTCCCGGTTGGGGCACCAGATTCTGTCCCAGTTGCTCCTCTTCCAGTCCAGCTCTCTGCGTGGCCCAGGAAGGCAGTGGAGGATGGCCCAAGTGCTTGGGCCCTGCACCCACATGGGAGACCAGGAGGAAGCACCTGGCTCCTGGCTTCAGATTGGCGCAGCATGCCGGCCGTGGCAACCATTTGGGGGGTGAACCAACGGAAAAAGGAAGACCTTTCTCTCTGTCTCTCTCTCTCACTGTCTAACTCTGCCTGTCAAAAAAAAAAAAAAAAAAAAAAAGGAAGGAAGAGTTACAGAGAAGCAGAGAAAGAGAGAGAGAGAGAAAGAGAGAGAGAGAAAGAGAGAGAGAGAGAGGTGTCTTCCGTTTGCTGTTTCACTCCCTAAATGGCCACAATGGTTGGAGCCGAGCCGAGCCGAAGCCAGGAGCCAGGAATTTCTTTCAGATCTCCCACACGGGTGCACGGGGCCAAGGACTTGGGCCACCTTCCACTGCTTTCCCAGGCCATAGCAGAGAGCTGGATTGGAAGTGGATGCTGGCACTGCAGGTGGCAGCTTTACCTGCTATGCCACAGTGCTGGCCCCCAGGGGTCACTTTAGTACCTGTTCTAGGGCCCACCTCAGACTTACCACGTCACGATCTCTAGGGGAGGAACCTGGGAATCTGTTTTTAATATTCCTCCCAGATGAATTTGATGAGCAGGCAGCTAATTGCTCTTCAGTCTGTTGCCTCCATATAGTGGGAGTTTCATAAAGTCTGGCTAAGATTGTGACAAGGATCCTTTCATTGTAACACAAACTTTAATCTTGAAGGTTCACAGAAAAGGCAGTAATTAAATTGAGCTTTAAAAAACAAAGAGAACTTGGCAAAAAAAGAAAGAAAGGGATCACCTAAAACAGTAAAGGTGGGGTGGACATTTGGTGTACTGGGTAAGAAGCCACTCGGGATGCTCGCACTCCGCGTCAGACAGTCAGGGTTTCAGTCCTGGCTCCACTGCTGACTCTGCCTTCTTGCTAATGCGCACCGTTGGAGGGAGCATGGGATGGCTCAAGTGCTTGGGTCTCTGTCACTTAAGTGGCTGACCTGAATTGAGTTCCTGCTTTTGGCCTGGTCTAGCCCTGGCTATTATAGGCATTTGGGAAGTAGGCCAGAAGAGGATGGTTTCTCTGGGTCTGTCTCCCTCTATCTTCCTGCCTTTCCAATACATACAAATTAAAAAAAAAAAAAACAAAAACAGTAACACTGTTATCTCAAGTAGTTTTGCTCCTGGTTAACTGTTGCTGCCAAAATATGGTGTTTGTTGAGCCAAAGTTATTATTTTTAATGAAAGTTCTCTATCTTATTTGACCAAATGTAAAACTGTTCCATGTGGAGCCTACTGGGGGAACAGCAAACACAGCTTCAGAAGTGCCCAGTGGGAAGGAAATATGTGCAGACCAACAATTAAGAACTCCTCAGGATGAGCTGGTAAGTGCTCATACACTACACTGCTAAAAGGAACATAGTCTTCTATGACTCACTGAATAGATGGAAAGCACAGAAGAAAACCCTGTCAAAGGACCTGCCAATTTTATGACTGATGCCCTGAATTCTGTGTAACACATGAATGTTTGCTATACTTTTTCCCAAAATATATAGCCAAAGCCTTGCCATAGTCTTTAAAATTATTTAATTTATGGGATACTGTGTAATATATTTTGATACATGTATACATTGTATAAATTCCAATCAGGGTAAATATATTTACCTCCTCAAACATTTCACATTTAAAAAAATTTATTTGAAAGTCAGAGTTACAGGGAGAGAGGGGAGAGACAGAGAAAGAGAGATCTCCCATCCACTGGTTCACTGTTCACTCCCTGGATGGCTGCAAAAGCCAGGCCTGGGCAAGGCCCAAGCCAGGAGCCGGTACTTCTTTCAGGTCTCCCACATGGGTAGCAGGGGCCCAACTTTTGGGTCATCTTCTTTCCCCAGGCCATTAGCAGAGAGCTGGATTGGAAATAGAGCAGCTGGGACACAAACTGGCACTCATATGGGATGCCAGAATTGCAGGTGGTGGCTTTACCAGCTACACCACAATGCTAGCCCCACTTTTTTTTTTTTTTTATTTGAAAGACAGTATGACAGAGAGAGACAGAGAGACATACACATAGAGAAATATCTTCCACGCACTGGTTCATTCCCCAGTGGTTGCAATAGTCCAGGCTGGACTAGGCCAAAGCTAGAGCTAGGAACTCCATCTGGGTCTTCCACATGGCTGGCAGGAACCCATGTACTTAGGTCATCATCATCAACTGCTTTCCCAGGTAATTAGCAGGAAGCTGGATAGGAAATGGAGAAGCCAGGGCTCAAACTGGCACCCTGATATGGAATGTGGTCATCCCAAGCAGTGGCTTAACCAGTTTGCCACAACAACTGCCCCTCTTCTGGTAAAAAAAAACAAAAACAAAAACAAACAAATAAACAATAAACTTTAAAAAGTACTTATATTTATTTGAAAGGCAGACATATGTATATATACTTATTTAATTGTATTTATTATGAATTTTAAATTGTCTTCCATCTACTGTTTTACTCCTTAAATACCCTTAAACAGTTGGGCTGGGCTAGGCCAAAACCAGGAGTCCAGAACTCAATCTAGGTCTCCCAAGTGGATGGCAGAGACCTAAGTACTTGAGCCATTACTTGCTGTTTCCAAGAGTGCACATTAGGAGGAAGTTGGAATCAGCAACAGCCAGGCCTTGAATTCAGGTATTAAGATATGGGATGTGGGCATCCTGGGGCCAAGTCACTCTCTCTCTTTTTAAATAGAGAAATGGGGGCCTGTGCCGTGGAGTAGCAAGTAAAGCCACCTCTTGCAGTGCCAGCATCCCATATGAGTGCCAGTTTGAGTTGCGGCTGCTCCACTTTCAATCCAGCTCTCTATTATGGCCTGGGAAAGCTGTAGAAGATGGCCTGAGTCCTTGGGCCCATGCACCCGTGTGGGAGACCCAGAAGAGGCACCAGGCTCCTGGCTTCGGATGGGCGCAGCTCTGGCCATTGTAGCCAATTGGGGAGTGAGCCATCGGATGGAGGACACCCTCCCACCCCCGCCTCTCCTCTCTCTGTGTAATTCTGACTTGCAAATAAATAAATAAATCTTTTAAAAAAATAATGGTTTATGCATCATGTGTACAACTCTAGAGCCTTCTGAATTTGTATACTTACCTTTATCAGTGAGTTTTCAACCTTCCAACATTTTCTTCTTACTCATTAGTGTTTCTTTCTTTCAGTTTGAAGAACTAACTTTAATTTTTCTTGCAAGTCAAGGCTGGTGGTGATAAATTCTCTCAGTGTTTTTTGTCTGGGAATGTCTTTTAAAATTAATAATTTAAAAATGTATTTGGAAGGCAGAGAGATAGATAAATAGACAGAGATCTTCTATTTATTGGTTCATTCCCCCATGAATGAGCCTGGTCCTGAGGCTAGGTCACGCTGAAGCCAGGAGCCTGGAATTGAATCCAGGTCTCCCACATGGGTGGCAGGGACCAAAGTTTTTGAGTACACTCGGGCAGGAAGCTGGAATCAGGAACGGAGTCAGGACTGAAACCAGACACTTTTGATAAGAGATGTGGGCATCCCAAGTGATCTTAACCACTGTGCCAAACACTCACCCCCAAAATAATATTTTGATTCTTTATTATTCAGTTCTTTTTAAAAACTATTTATTTATTTGGAAGGTAGATTGACAGAGAGAGGGAGAAACATACATATACACACACAGAGACAGACACACACAGACACAGACACATACAAACACAGACACATACACAGACACACACACAAAAGGCAGATAGGCTTTGTGTTGAGGGTAATGAATATATCAATTTTTGATTCAGATTCTAGTCTTCCAAAGACATGGAAATGCTAAGCAGAGACTGGTATTGTGTGCAAATAGGAACAGAGTTTATTTGGCAGTTAGGGAATAAACATACATTTGTGCGTGAATGCAGGCTGCACCATGCTGAGAAATACCCAACATTTGTGGGCCAAAGAACTGCCCATAAACTAGAGAGAAAAGAAAAGCAGAGAATGTCTCCTATCATTGGGAAGGTCTGTCTGAGAGAGGGTAAGGTCTGTCTGTGTTCCACGGTGGAAGAGTGCATTCCACAGTGTAGAAAGAAAACGGAAGCAGTACCTCTAGGCAAAGTCTGTGGCAGAAGACAGCTCTCCCCTACCTTCCACCTCTTTGTCTAAGGAAGAGGATGATATACCAATTGGATATGCAAATGGATTGGGGTCTTAGCATGTACCCTGGCCCAGGATGCAAAAGGTGCATCCTTGGGAAGTGGGTATATCAAACTGACAGTTAAATAGAAAGCATTACATTGCAGGGTTCAAGAATTCCAGCTTATCTAAACCAACTCTCTGCCTATTTATCCCACATCATTTATATCTGCTGGTTCACTCCCCATATCAAATAGCCAGGGCTGGGCCAGGCCAAAGTCAGGAGCTAGGAACTTCATTCCAGTTTCTTACATAGATGACCAGGGGCCAAAGTATTTGGGCCATCTTCCACTACCTTCCCAGGAGTATTAGCAGGAAGCTGGATCAGAAATGGAGCAGCTGGGATTTGAACTGATGCTGGAGTCACAAGCAGCAGCTCAACCTGCTGTGTCACAATGCTGGCCCCTTATTTTTGGTGCATTTCCTGCTTGGTGTTCTTTGATCTTCCTAGTGTATTGTTTGCTGTCTGACATTAATTTGGGGGAAATTTTGAGTCAGTATTGTTTCAAATATTTCTTCTGTTCCTTTTTCTTTCTTTTCCTCTGGTATTCCTATTATATCTTTGGTATCTGTCCCACAGTCCTTGAATTTTTTTTTTTTTGTCTTTTTTTGCTTTTTAGTTTTGGAGGTTTCCACTGAGATATCCTCAAACTCAGAGATTTCTTTTGACAGGCAGAGTGGACAGTGAGAGAGAGAAAGAGAAAGGTCTTCCTTTTTCTGTTGGTTCACCCCCCAGTGGCTGCTGTGACTGGCACACTGTGGCCGGCGCACTGCGCTGATCCGAAGCCAGGAGCCAGGTGCTTCTCCTGGTCTCCCATGCGGGTGCAGGGCCCAAGCACTTGGGCCATCTTCCACTGCACTCCTGGGCCACAGCAGAGAGCTGGACAGGAAGAGGAGTGACTGGGACAGAATCTGGTGCCCCGATTGGGACTAGAACCTGGTGTGGTGGTGCCGCAGGCAGAGGATTAGCCTATTGAACCGCGTTGCCGGCCCAAACTCAGAGATTTCTTACTCAGCCAATGTCCAGCCTACTAAGTTCATCAAAGGCATTTTTCATTTCTGTAACAGTGTTTTTGATCTGTAGCATTTCTGTTTTGATGCTTCCTTAGGATTTCCATCTCTCTGTTTACATAGCCCACCTGTTTTTTTTTTTTTTTAATTTATTAATTTGCTTGAAAGGCAGAGTTACAGAGAGGCAGGGAGAGAGAGAGAGAGAGACAGAGAGGTCTTCCATCCACTGCATTACTCCCCAGATGGCTGCAAAGGCTGGAGCTGCACCGATCTGAAGCCAGGAGCCAGGAGCTTCCTCCAGGTCTCCCATGCAGGTGCAGGGGCCCAAAAACTTGGGCCATCTTCCACTGTTTCCCAGGCCATAGCAGAGAGCTGGATTGGGAAGTGGAGCAGCCAGGACTTGAACCGGCACCCATATGGGATGCTGGTGCCTCAAGTGGTGGCCAGCCCATCTGTTACTGCACACTACCTGTTAGAATCCTTAAGAGTCCAACATTAATTAGTTGTTTTAAATTCCCAGTATGATAATTCCAACATATGCCATGTCTGGAATTGATGCTTTTTCTATCTATTGTGGATTTTTTCTTTTGGTATGCCTTGTAATTTTTTCTCAATGGCTAGATGTGATGCACCAGGCAAAAGAAACTGCTATAAATAGGCCTTTTGCAATGTGGTGGTAAGGTGTTCACAAGTATTTCTTGGTTCCCCTCTCCCTTCCTAATTGGGACAGAACATATAGAGTGGCTTGGAACTGGGTATTTCCCTTCCCCAGGTCAGTTACACTGTGATAGCATCCCAGAGGACTGGATTCTGGTGGACCAGTTTTTCTGGAGGGCAGAGGTGTTACAGAGATCAGGGTACTTTGCTGTATCTCAAAAAGAGGCTCATTTTGCACCCTGTCACCTTACCCCTACCCCATGCAAACACGAGGGGACTTTTCTCCAGTAGTTACTGTGAGAATTTCTTGGCTTAGTTTCTGGAAGCAAAACTCACAGATGCATGTGGTACCACTGCCCCTCCCCTCCTTTCCCTTCCAAGGACTCTAGAATTTTTGACTCTCAACACTGAGCCTCCAGCGATTCACCAACTATGGTTCAGATTTTTCTATTCTGATACTGCTTCCTGCAGTGGTTTCTGGTCATGAGTCTGCTCTGGTAAGCCATGACTCCCTGAACTCACCTGTCTGCCTCTCCAACCTCGGGGACAGCAGTTTGCTCTTTGTCCCCATCTTTCTTCCAGATGCAAGAAGAGTTGCTGATATTTCAACATTTTCACCTGTTATTAGAACAGAATGGTGAATTCCTAACTCCTTATGTGTGGAATTGGAAACTGAAGGTCCTATCCTTTTTTTTTTATTATTTTTTACAGGCAGAGTGGACAGTGGGAGAGAGAGAGACAGAGAGAAAGGTCTTCCTTTTTGCCGTTGGTTCACCCTCCAATGGCCGCCACAGCTGGCGCGCTGTGGCCGGCGCACTGCGCTGATCCGAAGCCAGGAGCCAGGTGCTTCTCCTGGTCTCCCATGGGGTGCAGGGCCCAAGCACTTGGGCCATCCTCCACTGCACTCCTGGGCCACAGCAGAGAGCTGGCCTGGAAGAGGGGCAACCGGGACAGAATCCAGCGTCCCAATTGGGACTAGAACCTGGTGTGCCGGCGCCGCAAGGTGGAGGATTAGCCTATTGAGCCACAGCGCCGGTTGAAGGTCCTATCCTAATTCATTTTTAATTTTATTAAATACAGCTAAAAATAGAGTAGTATACTGAATTCTCATGTACCCATCACCTAGATCCAACAATTATTAACATTTTGCTGATTTTGAGAGGCAGTTTAAAAATCCATAGAGACAAATGATTAACAGTTAAAGAATCTGAGAGTGTTGAAACAGTTATTCAATTTGGGAAAGGAAAATTACTGCTTTTAAGTAAATTACCTACATGGTTTGGGCAAGAACATTTTTCATAGTGAAAGCACAGTGTAAAACAGAAAAAAAATGTAAAGCTTTTCGGTACCTATTTTTTTGTAATATTATTTCACTTAAATTCTCCTCAATACAACTCTACATGAAGAGACTCTTGATTTCTATTACATTTCCTTGGGCAGCTCAGAAAGCAAAACAGTTTAGCGCAATTCAGCAGGCTTCCTGAGCTGGTGGGGAATTCCCTTGTGTGGGCAGACCAGAGAGAAGAGTTATGTGGAAGGCTTTATCAGGAAAGCAGTGTCTGAGCGGCATCTTTAAGAGCGGATGCTATGTCTAAAAGCAGTGGTAGAAGGGACAGAATTCCAAGCTGAGGGAACTGCATGTGCAAAAATGGGAGGTCAGGAGGTACAGGGTGAGTTCGGGAGTGTGGTCATATGACAGTGTTTGTGATGGAAAAGTAATTTAAGTGCTAGATGAATCTTAAAGGTGACATCATGGAGCAGAGGTTAAAGTCACAGGTTCTACTGGCAGACAGACCTGTCTGGTTACCTATTACCTCAGGTGACGGTGCTGGTTGCTAACCCCAGAGCTATTCCCATTGTGTTTTTATTATTGGTAGAGCTGCTTCTCTCTCTAAAGGCTGAAAATGCTAGACATTCATTTACCATCCTCTCTTGCAGATAGGGTGTAGCCAAGTGAAACATCCCTAGCCAAAGTGAGCTGAAGAGAAATGTGCAGGGTGACTTCTAGAAAAGGTTTACTTACTAACAAAAAAGACAATAAAGCTAAAACTTATTTTTGCCTTTGAACAGAGTTGTATGACAGTGTAATTTTCAGTGTTATGTCCACCATCCTGTGACCATGAGGACACAAGCCAAGGTCCTGAGAAATGGCAGAAAAGATAGAAAGTGCTTTAGTCCTTGATGACATGATTATGCCACTCTAGCTATGCTATTCTATGTCTGAATTCTATGTTGTATAAAATGATATATTTTCCTCATAGTTTAAGCCATTTTGATTTACCTAACCCCAGGTTAACACAAGTCCAGAAAGCAGAGAAGAAAATAATATATAATTCTCTTACTTATAATATTTCTCTTTTGCAACCTTTAAAAAAATTTCTTTTTTGACAGGCAGAGTTAGACAGTGAGAGAGAGAGACAGAGAGAAAGGTCTTCCTTTTTGCCGTTGGTTCACCCTCCAATGGCCCCTGCGCTGATCCGAAGCCAGGAGTCAGGTGCTTATCCTGGTCTCCCATGCGAGTGCAGGGCCCAAGGACTTGGACCATCCTCCACTGCACTCCCGGGCCACAGCAGAGAGCTGGACTGGAAGAGGAGCAACCGGGACAGAATCCGGTGCCCTGACCAGGACTAGAACCCCGGTGTGCTGGTGCCACAGGCAGAGGATTAGCCTATTGAGCTGCGGCACCGGCCGTAACATTTTTTAAAGATTAAATATTAAATATGCAGAACATTCAAGAATGAATATAAAATGTACTTTAATACAGTTTTGTAAAATTATTTTAAAAGATTTATTTATTTGAAACTCAGAGTTACAGAGAGGGAGGGAAAGACAGAGAGATAGATTTTCCATCCACTGGTTCAGTCCCTAGATGGTTACAACAGCTAGCACTGAGCCATGCTGAAGCCAACAGCTTCACTGGGGTCTCTCATATGGGTAGCATGGGCCCAAGTACTTGGGCCATCATCGTCTGTTGCTTTTTCCAAGCCATTAGCAAGGAGCTGGATGGGAAGTAGAACAGCCAGGACATGAACTGGTGCCCATATGGGATGTCAGCTTCTCAGGAGGTGGTTTACTGGCTATGCCACGACTCTGGCCCCAAATTCTCTATCTTTATAAAACTTCATGTTCAGTAGTCATGCATAACAGGGCTTATGGGAAAAATAGGGCTGGGGCAGACCACTCAAGATCTTAAGAAGTTTGTAAGCTGAATCTTGATAAATATTCTGACACAGTTCTCTCTCCACTGTTGGTTCAGCCTACCACACAGCCAGGCCTGCATCTGTAGCCTTATATCTTGGTGCACTTGTTTCCTCCTTAGAGATTTCATCTAAATTGAAAACACAATCTAGAAGTAGCTTCCTTAAATTATTTTATCTAAATACAAGGAAAATGTCTTTATGATTTCTCATCTGAACTCTCAATTTTCCCAGATAGCTTAACATAGTGAAAAATGTAGGGGTTTTTGAAGCTACTAATTCAGCTACTGTGTGCACTAAAAGAAGGCACTTCTGTAGGGTTTTCAGTATTTTCTTTGGGATCCTCAAAGATGATGAAGGCTTTTTCTTTGTGAGAAAGCTCGCCCTGCTCATGTTAACACATGAACACACTGGAAAAACTGCATGACAATCAACTTGGTTTCCACAGTATGCTAATTCCTTTCACCTGTCATATGTGAGCCAACATGTGAGCCAGTTAGCATTGAAAGAACAATGGTTAAAATGACAATTTTAACTGTGGCATAGCAGGTAAAGCTGCCACCTGCAGTGCCAGCATCCCATATGGGCGCCAGTTTGAGTCCTGGCTGCTCCACTTCTGATTCAGCTCTCTGCTATGGCCTGGGCAAGCTGTAAAAGATGGATCAAGTCCTTGGGCCCCTGCACCCATGTGGGAGACCTGGAGGAGGCCCTTGGCTCCTGGTTTCAGATCGGCACAGCTCTGGCTGTTGAGGCCATTTGAGGAGTGAACCAGCAGATGGAAGACCTCTCTCTGCCTCTGCTTCTTTGTAACACTATCTTTCAAATAAATAAATCAATCTTTTAAAAAATTTAATTAATGTAATTTTTATAATATGTATATATGATTACAATATTAAAAAATACTTCAAAAGGTCCATGGAAAATGAAATTAAAAGATAAATTTATTTTGGTGATAACATTTTTTGAAATCCATGTACACATTCTTATGAACTTTTTTGAAGTGGATTTCAAATTATTTTGCATCAAACTTAACTTCTCTTTTAATTCCATTTCCATGAAATTTTTGAAGTACTCTTATATTTAAAAAAATTGAGGACATACAAGGATTCTTGTGTGTGTGGTGGGGTTATATCTATCAATATTTACCTTATACCTCATTAATTTGAGACATGAAAAAAGATCATTGTTATGAACAAAGGGTGCTAACACTACTGAAGCCATACCCAGCTTCAGAAGTGAAACTTTTTTTTTTTATTAAAGATTTATATATTCATTTTTGAAAGGCAAAGTTACAGAGAGGCAGAGGTAGAGAGAGAGAGGTCGAGAGAGAGGTCTTCCATTCACTGGTTCACTCCCCAGATGGCCGCAACGGCCAGAGCTAAGCCAATTGGAAGCCAGGAACCAGGAGCTTCTTCCAGGTCTCCCACCAGGGTGCAGAGGCCCAAGCACTTGGGCCTTCTTCTACTGCTTTCCTAGGCCACAGCAGAGAGCTGGATCAGGAGTGGAGCTGCCAGGACTCCAACCATATATATGGTTCCTATATGGGATCCTATATGGGATCCTATATGGGATGCTGGCACTGCAGGTTGCAGCTTTACCTGCTATGCCAGAATGCTGGATCCAGAAGTAAAACTCTTTTTTTTTTATTTGACAGGTAGAGTTATAGACAGTGAGAGAGACAGAGAGAAAGGTCTTCCTTCCATTGGTTTACTCCCCAAATGGCTGCCATGGCTGGCATTGCACCGATCCGAAGCCATGAGCCAGGTGCTTCTTCCTGGTCTGCCATGTGGGTGCAGGGGCCCAAGCACTTGGGCCATTCTCCACTGCCCTCCTGAGCCACAGCAGAGCTGGACTGGAAGAGGAGCAGCCAGGACTAGAACCCAGCGCCCATATGGGATGCCGGTGCCGCAGGTGGAGGATTAACCAAGTGAGCCACGGCACCCGCCCCATCCAGAAGTAAAACTCTTAATGTCATTGGATCTCTCTGAATGCACTGCTCTATGACTCAGAAGTTAACAGCTACCCAGAATTTAATGATTATCATTCTGCATCTTTTTCTTTCTTTCTCTTTCTTTCTTTCTTTCTTTCTTTCTTTCTTTCTTTCTCTCTCTCTCTCTCTCTCTCTCTCTCTCTCTCTCTCTCCTTTCTTTCTCTTTCTTTCTTTCTTTCTTTCTTTCTTTCTTTCTTTCTCTCTCTCTCTCTCTCTCTCTCTCTCTCTCTCTCTCTCTCTTTCTTTCTTTCTTTCTTTCTTTCTTTCTTTCTTTCTTTCTTTCTTTTTCCCCCATACCGTCCCTCCCACCCACAACCCTCCCCTTTCCCACTCCCTCTCCCCTTCCATTCACATCAAGATTCATTTTCAATTATCTTAATATATAGAAGATCAGCTTAGTATACATTAAGTAAGGATTTCAACAGTTTGCTCCCACACAGAAACATAAAGTGAAAAATAATAGATGATTTTTTTTAAATGATGATGAAATCAGATCAGACCTATTGTCATGTTTAATCCCAGTGAGAGTCAAGTTGGGAGTTGATAATTTCTTTTTTTTTTTTTTTTTTTTTTACAGAGGATCAGTTTAGTATGCATTAAGTAAAGATTTCAACAGTTTGCACCCCCATAGAAACACAAAGTGAAATATATTGTTTGAGTACTCGTTATAGCATTAAATCTCAATGCACAGCACATTAAGGACAGAGATCCTACATGAGGAGTAAGTGCACAGTGACTCCTGTTGTTGACTTTACCAATTAACACTCCTGTCTATGGCATCAGTAATCTCCCTATGCTCCAGTCATGAGTTTCCAAGGCTATGGAAGCCCTCTGAGTTCTCCGACTCTTATCTTGTTTAGACACGGTCATAGTCAAAGTGGAGGTTCTCTCCTCCCTTCAGAGAAAGGTACCTCCTTCTTTGAAGACCTGTTCTTTCCACTGGGATCTCACTCACAGAGATCTTTTGCCAGAGTGTCTTGGCTTTCCATGCCTGAAATACTCTCATGGGCTTTTCAGCCAGATCCGAATGCCTTTAGGGCTGATTCTGAGGCCAGAGTGCTATTTAGGACATCTGCCATTCTATGAGTCTGCTGAGTATCTCACTTCCCATGTTGGATCACTCTCCCCTTTATTTATTCTATCGGTTAGTGTTAGCAGGTACTAGACTTGTTTATGTGCTCCCTTTGACTCTTAGTCCTTTCATTATGATCAATTGTGAACTGAAATTGATCACTTGGAATAGTGAGATGGCATTGGTACATGCCACCTTGATGGGATTGAATTGGAATCCCCTGGTATGTTTCTAACTCTACCATTTGGGGCAAGTCAGCTTGAGCATGTCCCAAATTATACATCTCTTCCCTCTCTTATTCCCACTCTTACGTTTAACAGGGATCACATTTCAGTTAATTTTCAACACTTAAGAATAACTGTGTATTAATTACAGAATTAAACCAGTCATATTAAGTAGAACAGACAAAAAAACTACTAAGAGGGATAATGTATTAAGTTGTTCATTAACAGTCAGGGCTGTTCTACACTCTGACAGGCAGAGTGGACAGTGAGAGAGAGAGAGAGAGAGACAGGTCTTCCTTTTGCCGTTGGTTCACCCTCCAATGGTCGCCACGGCTGGGGCGCTGTGGCCGGCGCACCACACTGATCCGATGGCAGGAGCCAGGTGCTTCTCCTGGTCTCCCATGGGGTGCAGGGCCCAAGCACTTGGGCCATCCTCCACTGCACTCCCTGGCCACAGCAGAGAGCTGGACTGGAAGAGGGGCAACTGGGACAGAATCCAGCGCCCCAACCGGGACTAGAATCCTGTGTGCCGGCGCCGCAAGGCGGAGGATTAGGCTAGTGAGCCGTGGCGCCAGCCGTTTCTGCATCTTTCTTTGTGGTTTTTCTAAATTTGAACATATTCCTGGAAATGTACACTTCTAAAATTTTAAACCAATGCAATAATACTATTGTGTTCTATGTAGTGTGTTTTTTTTTTTTAAGGTTTATTTATTTATTTGAGAGGCAGAGTTACAAACAGAGAGGGGGGGGAGAGAGAGAGAGAGAGAGAGAGAGAGAGAGATCTTCCATCCGCTGGTTCACTCTCCAGACGGCCACAATGGCCAGAGCTGGGCCAATCCAAAGCCAGGAGCGAGGAGCTTCTTCCCAGTCTCTCATGTGGATGCATGGGCCCAAGGACTTGGGTCACCCTCCGTTGCCTTTTCTAGGTGCATTAGCAGGGAGCTGGATCAGAAGTGGAGCAGCTGGGAGTTGAACCAGTGCCCATGTGGGATGCTGGCACCAGAGGTGGAGGCTTAACCTACTATGCCACAGCGCCAGCCCCTTGTATGCAGCATTATGGAACTTTTATTGACTTCTTGGTTTGTCCTCTCTTACAGGTGCCCATGGTCACCCACCTGCTCCCAAATCTGGGGTTCAGTTTTCTCTAGTACTTTATTAGTTTGTCTTAATGTCTTGTTTCTAGTCCTTTCAGAAATTATGGTGGGAACACATACACACACACACACCCTCTGTCTCCATCTGTATCTTTTTTTTTTTTTTTTGACAGGCAGAGTGGACAGTGAGAAAGAGAGACAGAGAGAAAGGTCTTCCTTTGCCGTTGGTTCACCCTCCAATGGCCGCCGAGGCCGGCGTGCTGCGGCCGGCATGCCGCGCTGATCTGAATCCAGGAGCCAGGTGCTTCTCCTGGTGCAGATGCAGGGCCCAAGCACTTGGGCCATCCTCCACTGCACTCCCTGGCCACAGCAGAGAGCTGGCCTGGAAGAGGGGCAACTGGGACAGAATCCAGTGCCCCAAGCGGGACTAGAACCCGGTGTGCCGGTGCTGCAAGGTGGAGGATTAGCCTAGTGAGCCGCGGTGCCGGCCCTCCATCTGTATCTTTATCTTTCTCCTCTCTCTTCCTTTGTAGCTCCCTCCCCTATAGGAGGCCCACTGTATACAAGTACTTATTTGTGGTACTCTGTATGTAGCCAGCTACAAGAGAGTGTTATATTAGAATAGGAGCTCACATACACTGGAATCAGAAAATGCTTAGAATGACATCTTAATACACTTAAATATGGATAAGAAGCAACCATTATCGACAGGAGCAGTCCTGGAGGGACGGCTGCTCAGTTTTAGGCTGGTCAGGTAAATGAGGCCTTGGAATAACAAGCTTCATTCCTTGGTGCAGATGTTGTGATGCAGCGGGTTACACCACTGTTTAGGACCCCAGCATGCCACATCAGAATGCCTGGGATCCAGTTCCTCCTCCACCTTCTGATCCAGTTTCCTTCTAATGCACCTGGGATGCAGGAGATGATAGCTCAAGTACTCAAGTCCCTGCCACCTGTGTGGGAGACCTGCATGGAGTTCTCGGCTCCTGGCTTCAACTGTTGTAGGTATTTGGGGAGTGAGCCAGCAGATGGAAGATCTGTCTGTCTCTCTCTCTCTCTCTCCTCTCTTATTCTGCCTTTCAAATACATAAAAAGGAATAAGTAGCATTTAAAAAGAAGCCCTACTCCCTCCTATGAATAAAGGAACACTAGAGACAAAAAAAGGAAGCAAGAGATGAACTGCAAAAAACTCAGGTTGCAACCTCATCCTAACATTTTGCACAACCTCTGACAATGTCTTGTGTACATTAGCCTCCTCTTTCAGCCCAGCTCACTAGGTTAGCATGTAATTTTTGATCCTTCCAAGTTAATTTATTCAACTATATTATCCTTACTGGTAACCTCCTCACCCCACTGCCCTGCATCCAAGGTAATCATCTTGATTAATTTCCTTTCATTTTCAAAGGGCCTGTGGACCCTGCAGCCTATGCTTGGGCAACTCAAGCTGAACTGTGATGGCTGTTGATCTCTGATGTACTACTTCCATAAGCAGGAGCTTTCTCTCAACTCCACAGGCCCATTTTAATGAACTATGACTTTCACACAGCAAACAAAACAAAAGAGAGACAAGGAATCAGTCCAGGAGTCAGGGGCAACAGGGAGGGTTATGTCTTACAAAAAATCATTTTTATGGAATTCTTTTTCACCCTTTAACTTGTTATTTTCCTTGGCAATGGGAAAAACTCTCACATAGCAACAGCAAAGGATGAGAAGGCAGCCTCATCTGCACTGCATTTGCAGTTCTTAGTTCAATTCCCTATTGCAAAACCATTGTGTTTTGAAAGTAGAAATGAATATGTACTGGTAAGTTATGGGACCTAAAGGATTTAATGGAAAGAACATTGGTCAGCAGTCAGGAGACCTGGCTTCAAATAGTCCCAATCGAACTATTTCTTGGTTTAGTTTCTTTACTTGTAAAGTGCAATATACCAGCTACTGATGAATGAACAAGCAAAATACCAATATAAGCCCCACAATGGAATATTATTCAATCATAGAATTAACACAGTACTGGCACACACTACAGCATAGATGAGCCCTAAAGACATTATGTTAAATGAAATAAACCGGACACAAAAGACTGTGTATTATATGATTACATAGAGTGGCTAACTCCAACAAGACAGAAGGTAGATCACAGGGTTTCTTACTGGGTTGATAAAAATGTCCTAAAATTGATTATGATGAAATTTATACTAAAATACTCTTGTGAATATACCAGAAAACACTGCAGTCTATGTTTTAAATGAGTAGGTTGAATGACATTGAATCATATCTCAATAAAAATGTTATAAAAAAGAAAAAATGGAATAGTAATTTTTAAAACTCAGCTCAGATATAGTGTAAGGCTCAAACGAGTTGTTTTTACAGGTAAGAAAATCATTTCAAGCCATACAATGATAATTTAGAGTTTACTAATTCCTTCAGCCAGAGGCTGATATGGTAGCGGATTTTCCCGGTGATTACTGGCATTTTCATAGAGCAGAGAAGCTCAGTTGCTTACAGTACTGCCCTCTGTGAATGAACACCAGACAAGCGGGAGATGTTTCACGTAGATAAGAGTGGCAAGCAGAGATAAAAATAGCTGGGTTATAAGCAACTTTTTTTTTTTTTTTACTATCTTGTTACCTTTTGTAATCCCAGTGCCTCATCCCTTATCTGGCTCAATAAATGTGAATGAATGAATGAATAATGAAAGAATGAATAGTCAAACAAGTAAGGTGAAGGTCCTTTGGTGAGACACCTGCACCCACCCCATGAGCCTTTCTACCAGCTTACACATTCAGGTTCTTGCTTTGATGCTAACAGTGACTAGGAGATTTGGGATGCTTATTCCACTGCCACAGGAGGGCTAATTCTCTTGAGTGCTGCCTATCACTATGGCTTTACTTCTCCTCAAGGCTTCAGAGGGAAAATGTTAGTTTGCAAGACTTCATCAATGTCCTGGCTAAAATTAGCTTCAAATTCTATGAGTTGTGAGGGGCCCAGGAGAGGGTTGGTCTCCGAAACAAAAGAGGCATGGGGCTGGCACTGTGGTGTAGTGGGTAAGGCAGTGGAAGACAGCCCAAGTGCTTGGGCCTCTACACCCACGCAGGAGATCCAGAAGAAGCTTCTAGCTCCTGGCTTCAGATTGGTTGAGCTCTGGCCATTGTGGCCATTTGGGGAGTGAACCAGCAGATCGAAGATCTCTTTGTCTCTGTCTTTGTCTGTGTGTAACTCTGCCTTTCAAATAAATAATCTTTAAAAACAAAAACAAAAACAAAAGAGGCTAACGCCTGGTCCAGCCATGCAAGCAACACCAAGAGACCGTGGTGCTACAAGGACATGGAAAAACATTTGTAAGTTGGTTTCGAATTAGGGCAGTGATTTTGTGTGGTCCAGGCATTTTAAATCACTGTGATGAGCTCAGGAGTCTCCAGTTTTGGGGAGAAACAACTACTTTTTGTTTCTTCATTTTTACCAGCTTGAAGAGACTTGTGAGTCAAGTTGCTATCATAGCAAACAGTGCCACTTACAGCTGAAATCAACATAGAATAGACCAAGAGGAGGATGCTCCATTTCCTACTGTCGGTTCTTAAAATTATCCTTATTTCACTAAAACTTTTTTTTTTAAATGCTTATCTTAGTCCATTTTATGTTGCTATAACAAAATACCTAAGACTGGGCAGTTTAAAAGGAATAGTAGTTTATTTAGCTCATAGTTTCTGGGGGCTGGGAAGTCAAGAGAATGGCACTGGCATCATCAGCTTCTGGTGAGGGCCTTGTGCTGCATCAACTCATGGCAGAAAGTAGGAGGGACACAAATGTGCACAAAAGAGGCAAAACACAAGGGGCAGCCTTACCTTATAACAACCCACTATCATGGTAAAATAGTCCCACAGGGCAAGCACTCTCATAAAATAAAGGCATTGCTCCATATAGGAGGATCTGCCTCCACGATCCAAACACACCCCCCACCCCCAGGCCCCACACTGGGCTCTGCCTCCCAACAGTGAAGCACTGAGGAATTAAGGTTCCACAATGGTGCCAGTGCTGTGGTGCAGCTGGTAAAGCTCCCGCTTGCAGTCCTAGCATCCCATATGGGTGCTGGTTCGAGTCCCAGCTGCCCCACTTCTGATCCAGCTCTCTGCTATGGCCTGGGAAAGCAGTAGAAGATGGCCCAAGTTCTTGGGCCCCTGCACTCTTGTGGGAGACCCGGAGAAAGTTACTGGCTCCTGGCTTTGGATCAGTGTAGCTCTGGCCATTGCAGCCATCTGAGTAGTAAACCAGCGGATAGAAGACCTCTGTGTGTGTGTGTGTGTGTGTAACTACTTACAAATAAATAAATAAATCTTAAAAAAAAAAATCCCACCATGTGAATTTTTCTCAGACCACAGCTGAGAACTTTTCTCAGACCACAGCAATCCTTACTATCCTAGGAACTCTAGCTGGAACTCAGGTCTTATGTGTAAGAAACAGCCATGAAAATGAGGTTGGAGAATTTTAGGATCTGGTCTGATCAGAGCAACCGCTACTTCATTCAAGGCTTGGAAATTTCCATTTAGAAAATAAATCTGGCTTAAGAGAAATTTCCTCATGACAGGGGAAAAGGGTCACAAGTGGCGAAGAAAAGATGTGGAATATGCAGAGTAAGCTTGAACCAGTGTAACTTAGCTGGGTGCCAAAGCCCTTTCACAGACGGGTAACTTCCAATTTCCCAGTTCATGCTCCAATGGGCAGTTGCTCCTTCTATCCTGAAGACTCGGCAGCAGTGGCAGCAGAGGTCTTATCCACGCAGGAACTTTTCTTCACTTTTTATTCCCCTCCCTATATCTCCTGTCACTTACTGGAACAACATGTCCTGGAGCTAAACAGCAGTTAACTCTAAAACTCCAATGCCTCAACAAAAAATTACTTGTCTAAGGGAATTAAGTGTACCACATAAACCAGATCATTTTTCTATCCTCTTCTCTATTTATTTCTTCTAAAACAGACATCTGAAAATCCAGGAAGTCAACAAAGGAACAAATAAATACACACAAACTGGCAGTAAAACCAGATCACTTAATAATAATAATAATAATAATAATAATACCTCCCAATCTCTAGTTACTTGTATTTGATGAACACCTGGAATAATGTTTGGCTATGACTCTGGATTATTCTGCCTTTGATGCCATTTATTTCAGGTTACAAATTTAAGACTAAGGGCCTGTGTTTGCTCAAGGACTAGGGAGTCAGGCAGAGCTGGACTAGAATGAAGCTTCATGTTCACCAGTTGGGTACCCTGGTAAAAGAGGCAAGTGATATAATCTAATCTTCACCAGACTTGCCATAAGGATCTAATGCTATTGTGTATATAAATGAAAATAAACTCTAGAATAATCCCTCCCTGTCCCAATCCACACTCTTCTTCTGAATAACTTTGTGAATAACTTCTTTCTGAGTAATTTTGTCTATTTCATATCTCTCTGATTTCTTTATGCAAATAGAGGCAAGTGTGTGTGTGTTCTTTTGTTTCCTTGCTTACATAAAAGGAGCATACAATTGCTCTGTACCTCACTGTTTTCCCTTAATCTGTCTTGGAAATCTTTCATATTAGTACAAGAAAAGCTTCCTCATTCTTCTTCTTCTCTTTTTCCCCCAAGCAGCAGCATGAGATTCCATTGTGTGATTTTAAGCACGGTTTATTTAACTATCCTTGATCAGAGGAACTGAGATGATTTCCAAATTTTCCTAAAATAAAGCTTCATTAAACATCCTTATGCATATTGTCCTTTTGCATGCATGTGAGCATGAGGGGTTTATGCATTTCAGTTTTTCAGAAACACTGTTATTGATGTAAAATTTATTGCATTTTTTAAATCAAGTTTCCTTCTGATATATTTTGAATGTGGTTTGTCCCTTGATGTTGAGGTTGAACTCCTCGATGTGGCAGTGTTGGGAGGAGGGCCCATGGGAGGTGTTGGGGTCATGGGGGCAGAGTGCTCAAGAATGGATTGATACTCGTCTCAGGAATGGGTGAGCTATCACAGGAGGGCAGCTCCCTTTTCTGTCTTCTGTACACATCCCCTTGCCTTTTCGCAGCTGCCTAGTCTTGGACTTCCCTGCCTTCAGAACTGCAAGCCAAAATAAACCTTTTTTCTTTATAAATCACCCAGTTTCAGATGTTGTGTTATAGTAACAGAAAACAGACTAAGACACCCTGCAAAGGGTTTGTGCCAGGTGTGCTCTGAACTTTTAGAAGTGAGTACTTTTAGGAGGTAGGGTTGGAGGGCTCCGAGAGGATGGCGACATTCTTTTTTCAAAAATATTATCTGTTTAACAATATCTATAGGTAGATGTATTTTTATGGTAAAATACTTCAAGTAGTAGAAATACATGGTAAGACTCTGAAGTTCTTCTTGGCCAGCACTCTTTTCTCCTCTCCAAGCAATACTGCACCCCCTCCCCCTCAGTTAACAACTGTCAAATCCAATGACCAGTTTCCAACTCCCATCCCCCCTGCGATCCCTGAAGATCTCTTCCCAAGAGTCTCTCTTCCTTTGGCTTCTGGGACACATTCTTCTGAATGCTCATAATTCTCTGATCCTTCACCATCTTCTCTGGCTTCTCTTTCTTCTCCTGCCTTGAAAAACAGCCCCAATAAAGGCAATATTTACTAAAGGCTGATGATGTGCAAGAACAACAGAACTCCAAGCCACAGGAGCCATTAAGGTTGGAGTGGAGGGTTGGTAGATTGTTTACAAAGTGGACTACAACCATTCCTCCCTTTTCTGTATGTGCATTGCTTTTCTAAGGTTGTCATAACAAAAGACCACAAAAAGGTGATTTAAGCAACAGATGCTTATTTTTTCACAATTCTGGAGGCCAGAAGTCCAAGATCAAGTTGTCTGCAGGGTTTGTTTCTTCTAAAGCCACTTTCCTTGACTTATCCATGGCTGTCTTCTTCTCTCCATGTCAATATCTAATCTCTTCTTATAATGACACCAGTCACATTGAATTACAGTCTATCCCAATGAGCTCCTTTTTAATGGAATTATCTTATCTTTTTTTTTTTCTTTTTTTGACAGGCAGAGTGGACAGAGAGAGAGAGACATAGAGAAAGGTCTTCCTTTGCTGTTGCTTCACCCTCCAATGGCCGCTGATCCAAAGGCAGGAGCCAGGTACTTATCCTGGTCTCCCATGGGGTGCAGGGCACAAGGACTTGGGCCATCCTCCACTGCACTCCCGGGCCACAGCAGAGAGCTGGCCTGGAAGAGGGGCAACCAGGACAGAATCCGGCGCCCCGACCGGGACTAGAACCCCATGTGCTGGTGCCGCAGGCAGAGGATTAGCCTAGTGAGCTGCGGCGCCGGCCTGAATTATCTCTTAAAGACCCTATCTCTGAGCTACCTCAGAATATCTAGTTCCAGTCCTGGCCACTCTGCTTCTTACCCAGCTTCTGCTGGTGTGCATCCTTGGAGGTATCAGAAAATCGCTCTGATACTTGGGTCCCTGCCATCCACATGGGAGACCTGGATGGGGTTCCAGGCTCCTGGCTGCCTCCTGGCCCAGCCCTGGCTGATGCAGGCATTTGGGGAATGAACCTGCAGATGCAAGATTTCTCTATTTTGTCTTTCTGATTTTCTAATAAAATAAAAATAAATAAAAGATTTAAAGGTCCCATCTCCAAAGACAGTCACATTCTGAGGTCATGAGTGTTAGGACCTCAACCTATGGATCTGGAGGAGACACAGTTGAGCCGGTAGCTGTAAGCATGCCCTTCACCGTGTGACTCGCTACCCTTCCCATCGAGGGACACAACCTTTTGCTTCACTCACTAAATCGAGACTGCACTTGTGATTTGATTGGACCAAGACAATGTGGCAGAAGTGACGTTGTATAATTCTCAAGTCTCTGCTGTAAGATGCCTTGCAGTTTCTACTTATATTCCCTTGGAATGCCGCCTTGAGATCACCATGTAAGGATGTTGGTTTAGTCTCCTGGACCATAAGTGGGCACATGGAAGCAAACCAACACAGCCATCAATCAGTACTAAGTGCCAGTCATTTGAGTGAGGTCTCCTTGGCTCACACAGCTGTTCCTGACATTATCTGACTGCAATTGCTTGAATCAGCCCATGCAAGAAAAGCAGTAATGCCCATCCAACCCACAGAATATAGAGGAAAAAGACACAGTTGCAGAATATTGTTATAAAGTCACTATTTTTATATAACAACAGTTCATTGATACTGCGAGATATAGAGAAATTAAACAACTCCATGTATGATGAGTTTCACAAAGGGAAAAATGAAAGTTGAAGCAAACAGTGGGGGCCATACCAGCATGGGAAAGGGAGGGTTCACAAAAGCCTCCTGGGGAAGTGATGTCTGAGATATTTATGATGAATGTTGGAATTGAGATATCTATAATGAATAGGACCGTGGAGGCAGAGTTGGAGGAGTGGGGCCTGGAAGGAGAATATGGAGATCACACTGTGATCACCCACTCTCTCATTCTTCCCCCTGTGCTGCCCTCCGTAAGAGGGGTAAGCTTCCCTGCCCCACTGATACTGGGCTTGGTCATCTGCTTCAGCCAAAGGCATGTGAGTAGAAGTGGCACTGTGCAAACCGACCCTAGCCCAGAAGAAGCAGTGTGGTTCTACTTGCTTCTCTTAGAGCTGCCAACTTCTACTGACAGAAAACATTCACCAGGTAGCCCTGGCAGAACAGCAGGTACACAGAAAAGAGCCACATGTAACCCACAGAATGGAGCTGAGCCCCACCTGGATCAGTCAAATTCTAGCTGACCCGCAGAAACAGGAGCAGGAAGTAAACACTGTTGTAACCCACTGGGGTTTTATGGTTGGTTGTTTTGCAGCATTGGCTGACTAATAGGATCACTAGCATTCTAGGCAGAGGGGATGCTAAGTATAAAAGCCCAAAGGCAACAGGGCATGATATATTTCAAGAACCAAAACTAAACAGTATGGTAGAAACCTAATGAGTAGTGGGGAGATGCTCACCAGAGACCAGAGAAGGTCAGCAGAGGTCTTGCAGGCTACACACAAGACAATGAGCTTTAGGTAAAATGCTGTAGCCGCTATGGAAGATAATATGAAAGTTCCTCAAGAAAGTTAAAAATAGCACTACCATATGATCTAACAATCTCCCTTAGGGTATATATCCAAAGAATCCAAAGTGTGATCTCAGAGATATTTGCACACCCATGTTCAGTTCAGCATTATTTATAATAGCCAAGAGGTAGAAATGACCCAAATGCCCATCAACAGATGAATGAATAAAGAAGATGTCTATAGTAAACTATTATGTTCACCTTAAGAAAGAGATCCTGGGGCCGGCACTGTGGCACAGCGGGTAGAGCCACCTCCTGCAGCGCCGGCATCCCATATGGGCACCGGTTCCAGTTCCGGCTGCTCCACTTCTGATCCAGCTCTCTGCTATGGCCTGGGAAAGCAGTGGAAGATGGCTCAAGTCCTTGGGCCCCTGCACCCATGTTGGGGACCTGGAGGAAGCTCCTGGCTCCTAATTTCGGATTGGCCTAGCTCTGGTCTTGCAGCCATATGTGGAGTGAGCCAGTGGATGGAAGACCTCTCTCTCTCTGCTTCTGCTTCTCTGTAACACTGACTTTCAAATAAATAAATAAATAAATCTTAAAAAAAAAAAAAAGAAAAGAGACACTGTCACATGCTACGACATGAACGATCCTTGAGGACATGATGCTAAGAGATAAAAACCATTCATAAACAACAAATTCTGTGAATCAGCTCATATGAGGTACCTGAAATAGTCAAAATCAGACACAGAAAGGAAAAAGGTGCTTGCTAAGGGCTGGTCTGAAGGAGGAGGAGAAATCAGTAGTCAATAGACACAGTTTCTGTTTTACAAAATGAAAAAGTTCATTCACAATAGCTACAAAAACAATCAAATACCTTGGAATAAACTTAACCAAGGACGTTAAAGATCTCTACGATGAAAATTACAAAACCTTAAAGAAAGAAATAGAAGAGGATACCAAGAAATGGAAAAATCTTCCATGCTCATGGATTGGAAGAATCAATATCATCAAAATGTCCATTCTCCCAAAAGCAATTTATAAATTCAATGCAATACCAATCAAGATACCGAAGACCTTCTTCTCAGATCTGGAAAAAATGGTGCTGAAATTTATATGGAGGCACAAGAGACCTCGAATAGCTAAAGCAATCTTGTACAACAAAAACAAAGCCAGAGGCATCACAATACCAGATTTCAGGACATACTACAGGGCAGTTGTAATCAAAACAGCATGGTACTGGTACAGAAACAGATGGATAGACCAATGGAACAGAATTGAAACACCAGAAATCAACCCAAACATCTACAGCCAACTTATATTTGATCAAGGATCTAAAACTAATTCCTGGAGCAAGGACAGTCTATTCAATAAATGGTGCTGGGAAAATTGGATTTCCACGTGCAGAATCACGAAGTAAGACCCTTACCTTACACCTTACACAAAAATCCACTCAACATGGATTAAAGACCTAAATCTACAACCTGACACCATCAAGTTACTAGAGAACATTGGAGAAACCCTTCAAGATATTGGCACAGGCAAAGAATTTCTGGAAAAGACCCGGGAGGCACAGGCAGTCAAAGCCAAAATCAACTATTGGGATTGCATCAAATTGAGAAGTTTCTGTACTGCAAAAGAAACAGTCAGGAGAGTGAAGAGACAACCGACAGAATGGGAAAAAATATCTGCAAACTATGCAACAGATAAAGGGTTAATAACCAGAATCTACAAAGAGATCAAGAAACTCCACAAAAACAAAACCAACAACCCACTTAAGAGATGGGCCAAGGACCTCAATAGACATTTTTCAAAAGAGGAAATCCAAATGGCCCACAGGCACATGAAAAAATGTTCAAGGTCATTAGCAATCAGGGAAATGCAAATCAAAACCACAATGAGGTTTCACCTCACCCCGGTTAGAATGGCTCACATACAGAAATCTACCAACAACAGATGCTGGCGAGGATGTGGGGAAAAAGGGACACTAACCCACTGTTGGTGGGAATGCAAACTGGTCAAGCCACTATGGAAGTCAGTCTGGAGATCCCTCAGAAACCTGAAGATAACCCTACTATATAACCCAGCCATCCCACTCCTTGGAATTTACCCAAAGGAATTTAAATTGGCAAACAAAAAAGCGGTCTGCACCCTAATGTTTATTGCAGCTCAATTCACAATAGCTAAGACCTGGAACCAACCTAAATGCCCATCAACGGTAGACTGGATAAAGAAATTATGGGATATGTACTCTTTAGAATACTATACCGCAGTAAGAAACAACGAAATCCAGTCATTTGCAACAAAATGGAGGAATCTGGAACACATCATGCTGAGTGAAATAAGCCAGTCCCAAAGGGACAAATACCATATGTTCTCCCTGATCGGTGACAACTGACTGAACACCAAAAAGGAAACCTGTTGAAGTGAAATGGACACTATGGGAAACGGTGACTTGATCAGCATAGCCCTGACTGTTAATGAACAACTTAATACATTATCCCTCTTAGTAGTTTTTTTGTCTGTTCTACTTAATATGACTGGTTTGATTCTGTAATTAATACACAGTTATTCTTAAGTGTTGAAAATTAACTGAAATGTGATCCCTGTTAAACATAAGAGTGGGAATAAGAGAGGGAAGAGATGTATAATTTGGGACATGCTCAAGCTGACTTGCCCCAAATGGTAGAGTTAGAAACATACCAGGGGATTCCAATTCAATCCCATCAAGGTGGCATGTACCAATGCCATCTCACTAGTCCAAGTGATCAATTTCAGTTCACAATTGATCATAATGAAAGGACTAAGAGTCAAAGGGAGCACATAAACATGTCTAGTACCTGCTAACACTAACCGATAGAATAAATAAAGGGGAGAGTGATCCAACATGGGAAGTGAGATACTCAGCAGACTCATAGAATGGCAGATGTTCTAAATAGCACTCTGGCCTCAGAATCAGCCCTAAAGGCATTCAGATCTGGCTGAAAAGCCCATGAGAGTATTTCAGGCATGGAAAGCCAAGACACTCTGGCAAAAAGATCTCTGTGAGTGAGATCCCAGTGGAAAGAACAGGTCTTCAAAGAAGGAGGTACCTTTCTCTGAAGGGAGGAGAGAACCTCCACTTTGACTATGACCTTGTCTAAACAAGATAAGAGTCGGAGAACTCAGAGGGCTTCCATAGCCTTGGAAACTCATGACTGGAGCCTAGGGAGATTACTGATGCCATAGACAGGAGTGTCAATTGGTAAAGTCAACAACAGGAGTCACTGTGCACTTACTCCTCATGTAGGATCTCTGTCCTTAATGTGCTGTGCATTGAGATTTAATGCTATAACGAGTACTCAAACAATATATTTCACTTTGTGTTTCTATGGGGGTGCAAACTGTTGAAATCTTTACTTAATGCATACTAAACTGATGCTCTGTAAAAAAAAAAAAAAAAAAAAGAAAGAAATTATCAACTCCCAACTTGACTCTCACTGGGATTAAACATGACAATAGGTCTGATCTGATTTCATCATCATTTAAAAAAAATCATCTATTATTTTTCACTTTATGTTTCTGTGTGGGAGCAAACTGTTGAAATCCTTACTTAATGTATACTAAGCTGATCTTCTGTATATTAAGATAATCGAAAATGAATCTTGATGTGAATGGAAGGGGAGAGGGAGTGGGAAAGGGAAGGGTTGTGGGGGGGAGGGACGGTATGGGGGGGAAGCCATTGTAATCCATAAATCGTACTTTGGAAATTTATATTCATTAAATAAAAGTTAAAAAAAAAACAAAATGAAAAAGTTCTAGAGATCTGTTGTACAACAACATGAATATACCTAACACTACTGAACTGTATACTTAACAATAGTTAAGAGGGTATATTTGTGTTATACCACAATTAAAAATGAAATAAAACTTGGGGCTGGCATTGTAACACAGAAGGTTAAGTTGCCACCTGAGGATGCCAGATTCCCATATGAGCACCTAATCAAGTCCTGGCTGCTCTCCTTCTGATCCAGCTCCCTGCTAATGTGCCTGGGAAAGCATCAGAAAATGGCTCAAGTGCCTGGGCCCCTGCCAGTCACCTGGGAAATCCAGATGGAGTTCCAGACTCCTGGCTTTGGCCTGGCTCAGATCTAGTGTTGCAGCGATTTGGAGAGTAAACTGGGGTGCAAGATCTCTTTCTATCTTTCTGTAACTCTTTTTTTTTTTTTTAATTAGAGAGAGAAAGATCTTCCTTCCATTGGTTCACCCCCCAAATGGCTGCTATAGCTGGCGCGCTGCGCTGATCCGAAGCCAGGAGCCAGGTGCTTCCTCCTGGTCTCCCATGTGGGTGCAGGGCCCAAGGACTTGGGCCATCCTCCACTGCCTTCCTGGGCCACAGCAGAGAGCTGGCCTGGAAGAGGGGCAACCGGGACAGAATCCGGAGCCCCAACCGGGACTAGAACCCAGTGTGCCGGTGCCGCAAGGCGGAGGATTAGCCAAGTGAGCGGCAGCGCTAGCCTGTAACTCTGCCTTTCAAATAGATAAATAAATAATTAAAAAATGAAATGAAACTTTAAAAAAGAGAACCCAGATTTTATTTTAAAAGCACTGGGAAACTGTTCAAGGGTTTTATGCACAAACAGGGCAGTGATCTGCTCAGTACACCTTTGTCTTCATGAGCTCATCCACCACTTCAGTTTCAGCTACTCTCACATCTGGAGCTCTGGCCCTGACTTCCCTTCAACGTTCCAGGGTACATTAATAACTTCCTTTGAATTGTTTCTTCCTAAATGGCCGAAATAGGGCATCACACTAAATTCAACTGATGTTGGGCCAGGCACTGTGGATTCAACAATACAATCCCAAACATCAAGGGTCCCCTGACACAAACCTGAGAACTAGGCACCACAAAGTGGATGAAATAAATGCTGCCCTTTTTTTCTCTCCGTCTGCACCTCCTGTGCCCAGGAACAAGTCAAAAATCTCACACTTTCTCCAACATACTCTCCTTGACACTCTCAAGTTAATCATGTCCCCAAAACTTATACCCAAGTCTCTTATTCCTATTGAGTATTTCCATGTACTTAACTGATTTATGCATTAAGATGGAAACTCTGAATGGGAATTCTTCATTTCTTTATCTGGGGATAGTCTTTCTTGCCTCTTAACTGACGAGAATCAGACCATTGAAGAGTATATCTAATTCAGCTCTTTCATGGAAGCTGTGATAATGGAGCCTGTGTTCCCCTGGACTCTGGGGTGCTATATACAATGTGTGGGGTTGCTACCCTGCAAAGGAAGTAGAAAGGGTATTAAGGGGGCTAAACTGTATCTCCCCAAAATTGCTATGCTGAAGTCCTTACCCCAGTACCTGGGATATAAGTATGTGAGGAATTGTCAAAAAGTTCATGGGAAATGCACACTGTGAAAAGACTACTTATGGTCGGTGCCGCGGCTCAATAGGCTAATCCTCTGCCTTGCCATGCCGGCACACCGGGTTCTAGTCCCAGTTGGGGTGCCGGATTCTGTCCTGGTTGCCCCTCTTCCAGGCCAGCTCTCTGCTATGGCCCAGGAGTGCAGTGGAGGATGGCCCAAGTGCTTGGGCCCTGCACCCCATGGGAGACCAGGAGAAACACCTGGCTCCTGCCTTCGGATCAGCGCAGTGCGCTGGTTGCAGCACGCTGGCTGCAGCGACCATTGGGAGGGTGAACCAACGGCAAAGGAAGACCTTTCTCTCTGTCTCTCTCTCTCACTGTACACTCTGCCTGTCAAAAAAAAAAAAAAAAAAAAAAAAAGACTACTCATGAATTTCAAAAACTTTTTGTGCCAAAATAAATTATCTTTCAATTCCATTTTCCACAAACTTTTTGAAGTACCCTTATATTTGGAGAAAGGATCTTTAAAGGAGTGACTAAGTTAAAAGGAAGTCATTAGGGAGGGCCTTACTCCAATGTGACTGCTCTTGTCAGCCGAGATTAGGACACAGATGTGCACAGGGGATATGCAGATGTGCATCTATGGAGACACCAGAAGAAGGTGATCTGTAAGCCAAGGGGAGAGGCTTCAGAGACATCTACCTTGCTGACACCTAGTTCCTGGATTTCCAAGTCTGTGTGAGAATAGGTTTCTGTTTAAGCCTCTAGTCTGGGGCTTTGTGAAGGCAGCCCCAGGAAACAGTACAGAGGGCAATGTCATGTGCTTTATAGTAAGTCAAGAAAACAAGACTTTGGAAAAGAACTTGAGGTCAGGAAACCTGAATCAGAAAGGGCCTATCTCAGGGCCTCTTATTTGTAGTTCATCTATCACTTTGAGGCAGTACATGACAAAGGCAGTAGAAGAGAGCAAGTTCTCTGTTTTCACAAATGGTCGGTGGGGCAGGCACAGGGCAGGTGCTGGCCTGGAGCCAAGCTCATCCTGCCAGGGTTATGGTGGGCACTTAAGCAAAGTGACAGCAAGAGCAAGAGAGAACAATGGACAGATTTTGAGTACATAATGTAAAGGTAAATGAACTTTTCTTTCACTAACAGATATGCTTAGAACATCACAATGATATTCCTAAAATTAACTTATTTTCAACTCAAAATCATTTCAGTGACTTTAAGAAGAATACGTATGTTTTGTTGGGCTTTTAGAAGTCTGAAGATCTCTGCAGCCATTCTAGTTCCAACATGTAGAAATGCCCGGCTCTCAATTAGTCGTCTTGTTAAAAGGATTCACAGGACTACCTATTATTAGTGTATTTTATTTTTCTCAATGCTTCAGACACTTTGGCATTTATTTTACTGTTGCCATAGGAACCCAGGTTCATAATAAGCAGCTCTTTTAATTCTGACAATTAGGCTTATTTAAAGAATATTTTAATGAGGTGGAGAATTTGAAGAGCCCAGTCAGAGGTCTGGCAGAAGAACAACCTTGTTCTCCAAACAGAAAATTAGCCTAGATTGTCCTTTGTTACAATTGCCTTCTTTGACAACTGCTGATTATTCATTAGTTGAGGCTCCCTAAGGACTTGCAGTATTCCACACAGATTGAAGGTTTGCTTCTTTTTTGGAAATGGGAATTCTTTCCACCCCACTCTCCCTCTTGCACCTGTGCTGCTCTTTAGTTGGAGGGAGATGTAACTCCTTTTTGCAGTCAGAGAGACATTAGGTTTACCTTTAAGTTTCACAGACAATAAAGGCTCTCTTTTCTATTTAATCTGTCAAGAAAAAACAAGTACACCTTTCAATATTATGGGAGATTTGGAAGCCATAATTTTTTTCTTTCTTATATTTGTTGCATTTAAAAAATATTTTTGAGTGGCAGGGGTTGTGATAAAATTGGTTAAGCTACCGCCTGCCATACTGCCTTTTACATACACCTGGGAAAGCAGCAGAATATGGCCTAAGTGCTTGGGCTCCTGCCAACCACATGGGCGACCTAGATGAAGCTCCAAGCTCCTGTCTTTGGCCTGGCCTAGCCCTCTCCATTGTGACCATCTGGGGAGCGAATCAGCAGATGGAAGATCTGTCTCTCCCTCTCTCTCTGTATCTCTGCCTTTCAAATAAATAAATCTTTAAAAATATCTATTTCAGAGGACTATTCACTTAATCAGTTTTAGTGATACATAAGCCATTGCCACGGCACAAACATCAAGAGGCACTCAGTGATATATTAGTCTCCCCTCTATTCTTGGCCCCAGGTGGCAACCATGGTAACCAGTTTCCTTTGTATTTTTCAAAAGATATTTTCCTGCAATCACACATACGCACACATGCATGCACACACATATAATGCTAGCATATCATGTACACCACACTGAACTTTGTTTTTCACTTCCTGTTGAAATTTGATTTTAGTTTATTTCATCACATAAAGGGCTGCTTCATTCTTTATAAAAGCTTTTTCCTGTAACTGTGTGGTGGTCAGGAAATGAGTGCTATGAGCATCATTTGGGTAACACTGAAGTGAGGACGACACAATTCCTGCTGTGAGGAGTCCATGTCAGAAGACATGGACACCTTTGGAAGTGATCACAATCCAGTGCAGTCAAGTGCAAATCAAGTGCAAGGGGAGGTACAAGCACACAGGAGGGAGTCTGGCTCTGCTTAGATGGGTCATGGGAGGGTTCACAGGCAAAATACTTGAGTATCAGATTTAAGAGTAAGTTGGGAGGCTACAGGGAGAAAAAAGCAAGTTCATTCTATTTAGAGGGGATAATAAGTAGCTGGTCCTGTTGATTATAAAACAGTATGGTGTTCTGGGGAACTGAAAGTGGTTTGTTATGGTGAGAGCAGGGTAGAGGTGTGTGTGTGTGTGTGTGTGTGTAAATAAGACTAGATCAGTGGCTCTCAAACTTTCTGACCACAACCCACAGTTAAGACACACATTATATCACCACATGGTGTATAAATGTGTACCCTTATTAAATGTACTGTCTTGGTCTGTTTTGTGTTGCTATAACAAAACACCAGAAGCTGGGTGCTTTACACAAAGGAGTTTATTCAGCTCACAGTTCTGGAACTTCAAGAGCATGGCACCAGCATCTACCTGGCTTGGGTGAGGGCCTTATGGAGGGTGGTATCATCATGGTGGGAGCAGATACAGAAGAGATCATGCATAGGGTGACACAGGAAGCAAACAGAAGCAAGACATCAAATTTGTTTTATAACAGCCCATCCTCAGGAGGACTAATCCACTCTCTAAGACCAGCAGTAATTCCTTCCAGCGGCAGGGATCCCATATGTGGGGAGCAACTCGGACTAGACTAAGTTACTGGAATTAAGACTTATTCTATGCATCTGCTTTCCCACAATATGGCGCTGAGAAGGGAAACAGCTTCTACACAGCTGCCTCCAGTTCAACCAATAAACTGTGGGACCTGCTCCTGATTGGAGGAGAGCAGCGTACTCGGCGTGTGGGTAGCAGAGTTGGGATTGGTGGAAGAGGACTATAAAGGAGGAGAGAGACGGCATGCACCAGGAACATCTAAGGGGAACACCTGTGCAGCCCCCGAGAGAGCCGGCCGGTGGTGTGCCACTCCCCTGCGGAAGTGGGGAATGTGGCAGGGGGAACCGCCCTTCCACGGAGGTGGAAGGGATGGTAGCCAACCCGGGAAGGACCAGCAGCCAACCCGGGAAGAGCAGACAGAAGAACAGCGCAGGGTCCTGTGTCGTTCCTCCACGAAGACGGGGAGCGACATAATGGTGCCGTGACTCGGATATGAAGCCTAGGCAGGGTTTAGTGTCGTTCCTCCACGAAGAGGGGGAGCGACATAATGGTGCCGTGACTCGGATATGAAGCCTAGGCAGGGTTCTGTGTCGTTCCTCCACGAAGAGGGGGAGCGACATAATGGTGCCGTGACTCGGATATGAAGCCTAGGCAAGGTTTAGTGTCGTTCCTCCACGAAGAGGGGGAGCGACATAATGGTGCCGTGACTCGGATATGAAGCCTAGGCAGGGCTTGGTGTCGTTCCTCCACGAAGAGGGGGAGCGACATAATGGTGCCGTGACTCGGATAGGAAACCTAGGAGGGAAGAAACGGGAAGAAGTGGAAAATACTGGAGAGAGAGAGACTAGCAAACAGCCTAGGGAAAAGCCGGACAGAAAAGGTGCCGGAAGAAGCTATCGAAAGCCTAGGCATAGACTCGGATACGGACTGTGGGAAAGAAGTTAGGATTTAAAGTGAAAGCAAGAAGAAACTTAGACTCAGATACGGACTGCAGGTTGAAAGTGAAAGTGAAACCTATAAGAAACTTAGACTTGGATACGGACTGTGGGGAGAGGCCAGGAGAAATGAGGGAGGAATATTGTTGGAAGAAAACTTAGGGAAACATACCGGGTAGAGAAAAATGTTAGGGAGGATGAAGCCGCGAGTGCAGGCCGAGGCGGAAACGGAAGCCATCTTGGAATTCTTCAAGTCAGCCCGGGGAGCAAGAGGCGAAGATCTGGAACCAGAGGCAGAGACGTGGGCCGCCAGGTTGGAATTCGCCAGGTTAGTCCGGGGAACTTGGACTGAATGCCGGTGGTGGCGGAAACGTGAGCTGGGGCTGTGTGACTCGCGGAGGCTGCCGCGCGCAGAGAGAGCGTGCGGGGCACAAGTAGATAGGGAACGCTGGGCTAGTGCGAGACTGCGGAGTGCGCGCGCGAAGCCAAGCCGCACAAAGCCGGGAAGCCGTGCAGATCGGAGAAGCGCGGGCTGAAGCGGCTCAGAGCCGGGAAGCCGCCGAGAAGCAGCCTCGGGGCGGGCGCCGGGAAGCCGCGGGGATAAGAGAAACAGAAGTTTAGAAGTAAAATGAGAGAAATAGGAATGCTGGTAGATAGAAGTAAAATAGGAGAAATAGGAATGCCCGGAGATAGAGAAACAGAAAAATAAGGCCTCCCATCAACATGGCAATGAGAGAGCTTGGATTCGGTCTGCCTGATTAGGGAAGTGGTGAGCACCTGTGGGCGGCTAGCAGCTTATGCGCCGCAGGTCACCGAAGACAGGCACGTTATTAACATCAATAGTCTCCCCACAATACTGCAATGAGAAGGCTTGGATTCGGTCTGCCTGATTAGTAAGGCGGTAAGCACCAGTAGGCAGCTCGACCAGAGTATGAGCTGCAGGTCACCGAAGATAGGCACGAATCAACACCAATAAGCCTCCCCACAATATGGCAATGAGAAGGCTTGGATTCGGTTTGCCTGATAGGGCTTGTAAGCACCTGCAGGCAGAGCAGAGCATGCGCTGCAGGGCACCGAACACAGGCACGCATCAGCGCCTAAAAACCTCCTCACAACATGGCGAAGAGAGGACCCGGATTCGGTTTGCCTGATTGATAGGACTTGTAAGAACCTGTGGGCAACTCTAGCAAGCAGAGCAGAGTGTGTGCCAGGGGGCACCGAAGACAGGCGCGTATCAACGCCAAAAATAAAAAGAAAGGGGGATCTGTGGGGAGCAACTCGGACTAGACTAAGTTACTGGAATTAAGACTTATTCTATGCATCTGCTTTCTCACAATATGGCGCTGAGAAGGGAAACAGCTTCTACACAGCTGCCTCCAGTTCAACCAATAAACTGTGGGACCTGCTCCTGATTGGAGGAGAGCAGTGTACTCGGCGTGTGGGTAGCAGAGTTGGGATTGGTGGAAGAGGACTATAAAGGAGGAGAGAGATGGCATGCACCAGGAACATCTAAGGGGAACACCTGTGCAGCCCCCGAGAGAGCCGGCCGGTGGTGTGCCACTCCCCTGCGGAAGTGGGGAATGTGGCAGGGGGAACCGCCCTTCCACGGAGGTGGAAGGGATGGTAACCAACCCGGGAAGGACCAGCAGCCAACCCGGGAAGGACCAGCAGCCAACCCGGGAAGAGCAGACAGAAGAACAGCGCAGGGTCCTGTGTCGTTCCTCCACGAAGACGGGGAGCGACATAATGGTGCCGTGACTCGGATATGAAGCCTAGGCAGGGTTTAGTGTTGTTCCTCCATGAAGAGGGGGAGCGACACCATGACCTGACTACCTTCTGGTAGGCCCCATCTCTGAAGGCTCCACCATGTTAATACTTGCATGCTGGCACACTAACCTCTGGGGCACACAGTTAAGTCATACTCAAGCCATGGCATGTATTTCAGTATTTTGCTTCCAAATTCCATTCTACTTATTTTTTAAAAAATGTTCATCATGACTCACTACTTTTATTTTAGAAATGACTAATGAACACTATATGAGAGTTGGAAAACTCCAGACTACCTTGTCTCTAAAGACTCTGATATTCTATAAGTTAGCCTTTCCCTGATTTATATACATTTTTGAAAAGTTTCATTTATTTGAATGGCTCAGCAACAGAGAGAGGGGGTGACAGAGAAATATTGTCCATCTGCAAATTCCCATAACAGCCAAGGCTGGGCCAGGCCAAAGTTAGGTGCCTGGAATTCCATCAGGTCTCACACCTGGGTGGCAGGGCCCCAAGTATTTAAGCCATCACCTACCTGCTGCCTCCCAGGGTATGCATCTGCAGGAAGCTGGATTGGAATCAGAGCTGGAATTTTAACCCAGGCACTTTGATGTAGGATGTGGTTAACCAAAGCAGAGGTTTAAATCACTGTGCCAAAGACCCATCTCTCTCTTATTTGTATGCTCAAGACCACTTTTTAAATTAGAATACATTGACGAGAGTCAAGAAGTTTATCTGGACGTTCATTCAGAAATATTTATTCAGCATCTTCCATGTCTTAAATGCTATGATAGTGATACAGTGGCAAGGGAAAAGAAAAAAAATTGCCTTCTACCTTCACAGAACCAAAAATTGGTGTCCCAGATGAATTACTTGTTGCAATAATTTTTTTTTTTTGACAGGCAGAGTGGACAGTGAGAGAGAGAGAGACAGAGAGAAAGGTCTTCCTTTGCCGTTGGTTCACCCTCCAATGGCTGCCGCAGCTGGCGCGCTGCGGCCGGCGCACCGCGCTGATCCGATGGCAGGAGCCAGGAGCCAGGTGCTTTTCCTGGTCTCCCATGGGGTGCAGGGCCCAAGCACCTGGACCATCCACTGCACTCCCTGACCACAGCAGAGAGCTGGCCTGGAAGAGGGGCAACCGGGACAGAATCCGGCGCCCCAACCGGGACTAGAACCCGGTGTGCCGGCACCGCTAGGCGGAGAATTAGCCTAGTGAGCCGCGGCGCCGGCCTTGTTGCAATAATTTTAAAATGCATATTTTACTCTAAAAATAAAACAGGTATTATGAAAAATTGAGCTGTGTAAAAGAGTATAACATAGTAAGTAAAAAAATCCTTATCTTTTTGTGCATGAAGTTTTTGACTTATTTCTTTAGGATAGAAGGACTGAATTTTTAAAAAAGATTGATTCATTTTATCTGAAAGAGTTATAGAGAGGAAGACACACACACACACACACACACACACAGAGATAGAGAGAGAGAGAATCTTCATCCACTGTTTTATTCCCCAAATGGCCGCATTGGCTGGAATTGGGCTAGGCCAAAGCCAGGAGCCAGGAGATTCATCCAGGTCTCCCATGTCTCTCATGTGGGTGCAGGGACCCAAGCACCTGGACCATCCTCTGTTGCTTTTCCAGGCACATAATCAGGGAGCTGGATCAGAAGTGGAGCTGCCAAGGCTTGAACTGGCACCCATATGTGATGCTGGTGTTGCAGGCAGCGGTTTAACCTGCTGTACTTCAGTGTCAGTCCCAGAAGGACTAAATTTCTGACCCCCTGGGAAGTGCTTTCAGGAGCATATGACTCAGTTTCCCCAGAGCTTCATCACTACCACCTTGTAAGGCCATGTTTCAGCAAGAAGTCAACCAATGGCCTAGCTTAACTGCAACAGGAAAGCTCTCAGGGGACTGAGGACACTGAACAATGCCAACATTGCTGAGAAGACATAATCACTTCTGACATATTTGCCCCAATGCCTCTTGCCTGAGTCTCCCAAGGCTGTCCAAAGATTAGACTGAGAGTCCTGGTCCCTTGCATAAATTTCTGCTTCAATTTGGACTCGTAAGCTTTTGTGGTGTGCTTAAAGAGGAAACAATGTGAGGAAGCTGCACATAATCACACATCAGGGGAAAAATTTTGAGTCATTCACTGTCCATCAATCAGGTATTCCCCAGAGCATCGGCAGATCACCAGTTTCAGAGCTGGAACCACTTTGGAATGCTGTAGGCCTCATCACATGTTCTCTGGAGAAGCCGCCATTGTGTTCCACCAGGGTTAGACACACACAGAGGATCAGTTTAATTTACCCCTATTTAATTGGAAAGAAGTTTCAAGACTATTGAAAAAAGGACTTAATGACTCCAAAATTGTTAAATTATGTTCCGTGAAACATTGTGTCTAACTTTGTTTATGAGTGGTTTTCTATTTCCAGGATATTTGGTTCCTAATCTATTAATAAAATGTTTCTGATCCTGTTCCGCTTTGTTTCTCCATAAAGGACATATGTTTCTTTCTTTCTTCTCTATTATTCATTTTCTGTTCAGGCCAAGGCAAGTCACAACATTATTGTTGAACATATGCTGAGGAGCCTCAAGATTAGAAATGGAGTCTCATCTCTTTTCTTTCCTCAGCACAACTGGCACATTGGAGTCCAATTTAGAACAATTAACTTTTATTGAGCACCTGGCATGCAGACGTGAGCCTTGTATCCAGCTTACTACTCAAGTGGCAGGGAGAGAAGGATAACAGCACAAATAGATAAAACACGAAGCAGAATCTATAAAGTGCCACTGGGAGTCACAGGCATTTCCTTTGTGGTGCTGGGAACGATCCTAATAATTTGGATAAACTATTGGGATAAAAAAATAAACTATTGGAATAAATTTGAATAATTTTTTAATGAAATTTAAATCTGCTCTGGAATGATTGTTAGTATTCCAATGGTTATTTAATGTTATACAGTACCCATTATGCTAGTTGCTGGGATGCAAAGTCTGCATGTAGTAGAAGTCTTAGAGACCAATAGGGGATACAATACATGTATTCATCTGAAGCCTTTTGGGAGCAAGTTAACAAAACCATCTCATGCTGGCTTAAGCAAAAGAGGCACTTGGTTGGTTCATAAAACTGACAAGAGGAGGTTGCCATAGGCATAAGTAGATCTGGGAACTCAAACAATATAATCCCTGCTTGGGTCTCTTCTTTCTTCCCCATTACAATGTGGTAGTGGTTAGAAGTCATGGTGTTGAAATTGGCCATAGGAAACTTCTGAGAGAGAAAAAGCTAGAGAGACAGAGAAAGTCCCTGTACCCTGGTTGACTTCCCAAATGCCTACAACAGCCAGGTCTGGACTGGGACAGAAGCTAGGAACTTAATTCAGGTCTTTCATATGAGTGGCTGGGGCCCAATCACTTGAATCACCACTGCTGCCTCCTAGGGTCTGGAATCAGGAGCCAGGAATAAAACCCTAGTACTCCACCCTGGGGTGTGGACATCTTAACTGGGGTGTTAACCACTAGGCTAAACATACCCACTCCATTCAACTTCTGGCTTAATTCATCTTAGCTAGTGAACCCAAAGAAAGAGATTCTTTTTTTTTCTCCCCAATTTCCATGTACATGGAAAGATGCTGATTGACCTAGCTTCAGTTAGGTGCCCATAATTACAGCCATGGAGGTCTGGAGCCACAACAAATCTACAATGAGTGAAGGAGGGGCAATTCTCTAACTGCAGGATAGACTGTTACCAAAGAAAGGGAGAGAACATGGAAGAAGGAATGTCTGGCAGATGATCACAACAGATACCCTCCAAATGTTAAACAAAAAATTACAATAAAATGTGACAAGGGCTGTAATGAAGATGTGCACTAAGCATCATTCGATCACCGATAAAGGAGTAAGTTATGTCATGGAAATGGTAACCCTGGGAAAGCTAACTACACAAGCAATGTCCCAGAGGTAGAAAGCAATTGACATATCTGTGGTCCAGTTCCGCTCAGTACTGGGTAGGTACACTGAGAGGAGGAGATGGACACTTTGAGGTATGTCTTTGAGATATGTCTGTAAGCACTGTTTTAGGACCCTACTAGAGAAGGCTTTTAATGCAGGCTTAGGCTATACTCAGCTAGGGACCCACTGGGGAAGGTTTCTGAACTGAAAGCTCAGTCTAACTTAAATGGATTGAGAGGGAGGGACATGGTTGGACTCATGGCTTCCCTGGCACCTGTGTGTACACATGGCAATGCTCTGCACTTCCTAAACCCTGACTCAGATGGTCACTCTTCCCTCACCTCCAGAACCTGGGTCCCCTGGAACAGCTTCTCGGTAAGGAAACGTTCCCCAGGGCTTCTGCCTCTTCAACCTTAAGCTCTCCTACACTTTTGTTTTGTTCCATCCAAGAGGACCCTAACCCTGGATGAGTCTCCTTCTGTGCTTTCTCCATGTCCGACTCTGGTAACTGAGTGGTGATGGAAATTCACACTCTAGAGCAAACTGCTAGTCCACAGAAAAAGAGCTCTGAGTTGGCTGACAAACCATCTCTGCTCTTCTGTTCACATTTCCACCTGATGATTTTAAACCTTCTCATTCACCCTACCCTCCCACCCTCTGCAGCCCCTCACCACCCACTCTACAAAGAGAAATGAATCCCCTCCACTTCCCACTGCCCTCACTTCTCCTCTCCCTCTTGTTTTAGTAGTGGATTCCTCCTGCTGCCTTGGACCAATTTCTGCCCTCTGCTTCCCTGCCTCCAACACCTTACTCTTGAGCATCCCTTTACTCATCTATAATGCCCCCCTTTTTAATTTGATATAGAAAAAGAGGGAGGGAGGGAAAGAGGGACAGAAGGAGGGAAAGAGGGAGAGGGTAAGGGAGAGGGGTATTATGTCTGCTGGTTTACTTCACAAATGCCTGCAACAGCTGAGCCTGGGCCAGGCTGAAGCCAGGAGCTGGGAACTCAATATGGGTCTCCCATGTGAGTGACAGGGAGTCAACCACTTGAGCCATCACTTGCTGCTTCCCAGGGTACGTGTTAGTAAGAAGCTGGAGTCAGGAGCTGGAGTGGAGACTGGAACGTAGGCGCTCAGATGTGGGATATGAGCATCCCAATCAGCATCTTAACTGCTGTACCAAATACTCAACCCAACCATTCTTTTGAAATTAAAATCTTTCAGGGCCGGCACTGTGGTGCTGTGGATAAGGCTGCCACCTGCAGTGCAAGCATCCCATATGGGCGCTGCTCCACTTCCAATCCAGCTCTCTGCTATGGCCTTGGAAAGCAGTAGGGGATGGTCCAAGTCCTTGGGTCCCTGCACCCGCATGGAAGACCTGGAAGAAGCTCCTGGCTCCTGGCTTCAGATTGGCGCAGCTCCAGCCATTGTAGCCAGTAGAGGAGTGAACCAGCGAATGGAAGACCTCTCTCTCTCTTTCTGCCTCTCCTCTCTCTCTGTAACTCTGACTTTCAAATAAATAAATAAATCTTAAAAAAAAAAAAGAGAGAGAAAGCGCATTAAAAATATCTTTTCCATTCACATTAAACATATTCAACTGCCTCATCTTACAAAAGAAAAATTGCAACTTGTGGGCTCCTTCAGCCCTACCTTATCGCATTCTTCCTCTTCATAGTCAAACTCAGCCACTTAGTCTTCAATCATTGTGTCTAGCATCCCCTACCTTCTTTCCATTGGTCAGTTCTTATGAAAGTCATTATTTATCTTTCTTTCTTTTCTTTTCTTTCTTTCTTTTTTTTTTTTTTTTGACAGGCAGAGTGGACAGTGAGAGAGAGAGACAGAGAGAAAGGTCTTCCTTTTGCCGTTGGTTCACCCTCCAATGGCCGCCGCGGCTGGTGCACTGCAGCTGGTGCACTGCGGCTGGCGCACCGTGGCTGGCGCACCGCGCTGATCTGATGGCAGGAGCCAGGTGCTTCTCCTGGTCTCCCATGGGGTGCAGGGCCCAAGCACTTGGGCCATCCTCCACTGCACTCCCTGGCCACAGCAGAGAGCTGGCCTGGAAGAGGGGCAACCGGGATAGAATCTGGCACCCCGACCGGGACCAGAACCTGGTGTGCCGGCACCGCAAGGTGAAGGATTAGCCTAGTGAGTCGCGGTGCCGGCCCATTATTTATCTTTCTTTCCATTCTGAACTACTTTCTCTCTCTGCAAACATTTTTTTCTCCTTGGCTTCCATCATGCCACACTCTCTTGCTTTCTTTCAAATTCCCTAGCTATTGATTTTTTTTTAAAAAAGATTTTATTTATTTATTTGACAGGTAGTGTTAAAGATAGTGAGAGAAAGAGACAGAGAGAAAGACCCTCCCTCCGCTGGTTCACTCCCCAAATGGCCACAATAGCTGGAGCTGCGCCGATCTGAAGCCAGGAGCCAGATGCCTCCTCCTGGTCTCCCATGCAGGTGCAGGGGCCCAAGCACCTGGGCCATCTTCTGCTTTCCCAGGCCACAGCAGAGAGCAAGATCAGAAGTAGAGCAGCCGGGACTACAACTGGTGCCCATATGGGATGCCAGCGCCGCAGGCAGAGTATTAACCAAGTGCGCCACTGATTTTTTTAATGTTGTAAAACAGACATATCATAGAATTTGTAATTTTTAACCATTTTTAAGTTTACAATTCCACAGCACTGACTAGGATCATATGTTTGTGTTGGACTTGTTGTGTTCTATTTGGTTTCTTTCATCAGTCTCCACCCAAATGTAGTTCCATGAAGGAAAGCAGATGTCTCTGCTCACCATTGTAGACAGCATACCTGATGTGGACTACACATTTAGTGGATGAATAAAGAGAGATAGCTGATGATCCTGTTACCCCTACTTGATCCCCACTTCCTTTCATAGGGAGTCTGGACCCTGTAGAGCTGGGTCTGGTCCCTGGCTGCTGCTAGTTTTTTTTTTTTTTTTTTTAAGATTTATTTATTGGAAAGGCAGAGTTACAGAGAGAGAGAAGGTGAGAGAGACAGAGAAAGATACAGAGAGAGAGAGAGAGAGATCTCCTATCCATGCGTTCACTCCCCAAATGGCTTCAACAGCCAGGGCTGGGCCACTCCTGGCCAGGAACGAGGAGCTTTTTCCAGATCTCCCACGTACGTTCAGGGGTCGAAGGACCTGAACCATCTTCCGCTGCTTTCCTAGGTGCATTGGCAGGGAGCTGGATCACAAGTGGAGCAGCTGGGACTCTCATATGGGATGCCGGCACTGCAGACTGTGGTTTAACTCACTGTGCCACAGCACCGGCCCCAGCTCTCTCACTTTTAACTGAATTAAACAGAGGTTCTTTTAAAAAAAAAATATTGATGTTCCTTTATTGGAGCATGATTCCTAACCAGCACACTGTGACGGATTCACTCCAAAGACCTGGGCACAAAGCACACTCCCCATCCCGACAAGTGTGTCACACACTGCCTACTGATGGAATATTTCCATTTATAAAGTTTTATACATAAAAAAGCTTTGGATTTGTCCAGGGTGCTCAATAATTCATCTGTGAAAATAAGTGGCATTTAGCTTCAGCCCACTTACAGCATTAAAAAGGTTATCCATTTACGGAGCTTCTCAAAAATGCTCTCTGTACAATGGCAGTGAGCAAACGAGATTCCATCATCCCACTGGCACTGAGGCAACAACCCCCTAACCTCCAATGGGGACTTAAACAGAGGTTCTAGCAGATCAGAAGGCAGGAGAAGTGGGAAGTCGGTTTCCTGCTGTCCCACTCCACGATTCCAGCTCTGAGGAGGTGGCAGCTCCGGCAAGACTCCTGCCTGTTATGGACTCCCAGGATACTGTGGCCCTAGGCATGATTGTGGCTTCCTACTGTTGCTATTCTGAGTTCCCCTATTACTTTTAAAAATTCTAACCCTGTCTGTAACTTTGTAAGTAGTTATTCTGTGCCCCTGACCAATAACAGATACCAGTTTTTTTTTTTTAAAGATTTATTTATTTAGCCGGCGCCGTGGCTCAATAGGCTAATCCTCCACCTTGCGGCGCCGGCACACCGGGTTCTAGTCCCGGTTGGGGCGCCGGATTCTGTCCCGGTTGCCCCTCTTCCAGGCCAGCTCTCTGCTATGGCCAGGGAGTGCAGTGGAGGATGGCCCAGGTGCTTGGGCCCTGCACCCCATGGGAGACCAGGAAAAGCACCTGGCTCCTGGCTCCTGCCAGGATCAGCGCGGTGCGCCGGCTGCAGCGGCGGCCATTGGAGGGTGAACCAACGGCAAAGGAAGACCTTTCTCTCTGTCTCTCTCTCTCACTGTCCACTCTGCCTGTCAAAAAAAAAAAAAAAAAAAAAAAAGATTTATTTATTTATTTATTTGAAAGTCAGTTACACAGAGAGACGAGAGGCAGAGAAAGAGAGAGTTAGAGAGAGAGGTCTTCCATCCAATGGTTCACTCCCCAATTGGCCGCAACAGCAGCAACTGCGCTGATCCAAAGCCAGGAGCCAGGAGCTTCTTCCAGGTCTCCCATGCAGGTGCAGGGGTCCAAGGACTTGGGCCATCCTCCACTGCTTTCCCAGGCCATAGCAGAGAGCTGGATTGGAAAAGGAGCAGCCGGG
Source organism: Oryctolagus cuniculus (assembly GCF_051225735.1). Taxonomy (NCBI): domain Eukaryota; kingdom Metazoa; phylum Chordata; class Mammalia; order Lagomorpha; family Leporidae; genus Oryctolagus; species Oryctolagus cuniculus. Next base: position 121,022,471 of record NC_142872.1, read on the forward strand.
ACCAAAACTGGCACTGATATGGGATGCCGACGCTTCAGGTCAGGGTTTTCATGCGCTGAGCCACAGCACCAGCCCCATACAGATACCAGTTTTAAGGCAAACAATAGGTAGTGAGGGCCTATACCAGGAGGACACAGAAAAAAAAAGATACATGATAAATGTACCCTACAGGGCCAGCACCGTGGCACAGCGGGTAAAGCTGCCGCCTACAGTGCCAGCATCCCATATGGGCGCCGGTTCGAGTCCTGGCTACTCCACTCCTAATCTAGCTCTCTGTTGTGGCCTGGTAAAGCAGTAGAAGATGGCCCAAGTCTTTGGGCTCCTGCACCCGTGTGGGAGACCCAGAGGAGGCTCCTGGCTTCAGATTGGCACAGCTCCAGCCATTGTGGCCATCTGTGGAGTGGACCAGTGGATGGAAGACCTCTTTCTCTCACTCTGCCTCTGCCTCTCTGTAATTCTGCCTTTAAAACAAATAAATAAATATATTTTTTTAAAAAGTACCGTTTTGCAGCAGTTTCCAAGAATGAACTGATGGCAGGAATTGCCTTTCTTTAACCCCAATGCCTAGCTCTCAGCAGATGTTCAACGAATGTTGGTGAAATGGTTGACTACAAGGGTCAAATATGATTCCAAGATTGAAGGGTGGTTATCCTTAAGGAAAGGGGGAATCAGGCTAATTTGTAAGCAGTAAAGTCACATTAAAATTGACACAAGATGACAGTGTAGAAATAGCAAGAATTTTAGTCATATAGATCTAAATTTTAACTTTATCACTCAACCCACCCAATTTTGGGCCAATGACTTCACATGTCCGTTATGGGCCAATGACTTTACATGAAGTCAGCTTTCTTTTCAAATGTTAAGTAACAATCCCCACTTCAGTGTTACTGTGGGGAATACTTGAGATTCTGTATGCAGAGTACATATTCAATCCTTTTTTAAAAAAGATTTATTTATTTATTTATTTATTTATTTATTTGAAAGGCAGAGTTACAGAGAGGCAGAGAGAGAAACAGAAGTCTTCCATCTGTTGGTTCACTCCCCAAATGGGTGCAATGGCTGGAGCTGAGCTGATCCGAAGCCAGGAGCTTCTTTCAGATCTCCCATGCGAGTGCAGGGCACTTGGACCATCTTCCACTGCCCTTCCAGCCATAGCAGAGAGCTGGATCAGAAGTGGAGCAGCCAGGACTCGAACTGGTGCCCATATGGGATGCCAATGCAACAGGCAGAGGTTTAACCCACCACACCACAGCACCGGCCCCACATATTCATTCTGAGAGAGCTTCCCACCAAGCTAGACATCTTGAGATGTGACACAGAGATTGAAATACATCAAGGACCACTCACGGGATTTCTTTTGAAGTATATTTCTTGTGATTATGAAGTAAGTCATTATTTACCTATGTCTGTTTTACCCCTGCTTAGAATACTGCGGTTGATTTTTTTTTTCTTCCTCCCACCTGCCATTTGTAGAATTCTGGAAAGTTAAAACTGTGACATCATTACTCAGTGGATTGAATTTTAGCCTTTAGAACACTGGGCTCCTCAGGATAGGCCTGATAGTACAAATCTTTCTCCTTTCATTGTGCCTTTAATTTAAGCACTTGAGTAAAACCCTGTAGCAGAAATGGACTTTGGCCTCAAGCCCTTCTTTTACTTTTGGGGCCCTTTGTATCTTTCTCCTTTCCATTCTCTAAACATCTTTAGTCAGCCCAATTCCTATTCCAGCTGAACAGCTGGCTTCCTAGTTCAACCTGTTAAGGGGTACAGAATGACTATCTCCACCAATCCATTGGGTTTGCTGAAGCAACTGGGTAGCAGGGGCCCAAGCACTTGGGCCATCTTCCACTGCTTTTTCTGAGCCATTAGAAGGGAGCAGCTGGGACTTGAACCAGTGCCTATGTGGGATGCTGGCATTGCAGGTGGCGGCTAAACTTCCTATGCCACAACACTGGCCCCAAAATTTTGATTTTTAAAATCCATAGTATGGAGCCTACATTTTGGCATAGCGGGTTAAGCTACTGCTTGTGACAGCAGGTTAAGCCACCGCATGTGATATCAGCATCCTATATCAGAGTGCCACTGCTTGCTTTCCATCCAACTTCTTGCTTACTGCTCCTAGGAAGACAGTGGATAATAACCCAAGTGCTTGGGCCCCTTCTACCTATGTGAGAGACCAGAATGGAGTTCCTGGCTCTTGGTCAGCCCTAGTTGTTGCAGTCATCTGGGGAGTGAACCACTGGATGGACGATCTCTGTCTCTCTTTTTCTTTTTCTCCACTCCTCCTTCCCCACCCCCCAAAGCTCTGGCTTTCAAATAAATCAATAATCTTTTTAAAAACAAATAAAACTGGGGCTGGCACTGTGGCATAGTGGGTAAAGCCACAGCCTGCAGTGCCGGCATCCCATATGGGCGCCCATATCGGCTGTTCCACTTCCGATCCAGCTCTGCTATGGCCTGGGAAAGCAGTAGAAGATGGCCCAAGTCTCTGGGCCCCTGCACCCATGTGGGAGACCCAGAGGAAGCTCCTGGTTTCAGATCAGTGCAGCTCTGGCCATCACAGCCAATTGGGGAGTGAACCAGTGAATCGAAGACCTCTCCCTCTCCCTCTCTCTCCCCCTCCTCCTCCCCCTCTCCCTCAAGCTTGGGTGGGAGGTATCTTCCTTCAATTCCACAGAATCTTTGTAACCTCCTTGGAGGCAATGTCAAAAGCCCAGGCTCACAAACCTTTATAAATGTGGGGCTAAGCCGGATGGCCTTCCAGCTCTGTTTTCTTTTCCTTCTCTCCCTTATCATCAGCCAACAATATTTAATTAATATTAGGAAAGTACATTATTTAAAAATACATAGTAAATTCAACATGGTCATCATTAAATCTTATCCAATCTGTTTAAAAAAAAAAACAAAACTTGGACTAATCCTAGCTTGGGTGGGCGCAACAAAGGGCAGATTCTGAGGTCAGTCTCTCCCCTACAGAGAGAAGCCTAGGTTTCTCTTAGCTAATTTTGCTGCATATTGTCTAGATCACAGGCTCCTCAAGAAGTAACTCCATTTATCCTGAGCTAGTACTAAAAACAACATTACTGGTTAACACCTATATAAACTGTTTTGAGATTTAAATTGGAAAACAGATTTCCATTTTTATGATATGTGCTACCCTAACATTCAGACATCTATATTTACACATGTGGAAATATCTAGAACTGCATGCTTGTGGACCCTGACGCTATCACTGTCAGATAACACATAACACATGCATATATCCATACAGAAATCAATAGCACTTGGATTTGGAAACATTCTGCATCCATTTTAGCGTCACAGAAGAGATGCTCAACCATCTGTACATAATTTATAGTTGAACCCGACCTTTGTGTAGATGAATTGGCTCTTCCATGGTGTTGAGAAAACCAGGTAATTGGGTTTAGATCACCAGCCATTTTGTTCTGGGAACTACTGGGTCAGTGGATCATGAAAGAGAAAGGGGCCGGGGTCTTCCAAGAGGCTGAGGAATCTCACTAAAATCTCATTTGCTCCAGGCCAACTGGAACAGAAAGTAGATCAAGCAGCCTTGGTGGGAAGTTGAGCTTCTCCTTTTATAAAGGAGAAACAGCCAAGTGAAGATGTAATTTCAGCAGAGAGTACAAAAGAGGACAGAGAAAGGAGTGTTTAGAGAATAAAGAGAATTGACAAATATATTCCCCTAGTAAAAAAAGAATAACTTTGAATGTCTTCTTCCTTAATACATTTCAAAGCTTATTAAGCTAGCAATTATTTGTTTCTTTAACATGTGGCACATTTTTAAAAAGTGACCTTTCTTCTTCTTCTTCTTCTTTTTTTTTTTTTTTGACAGGCAGTTAGAGAGAGAGACAGGTCTTCATTCCGTTGGTTCACCCCCCAAATGGCCACTACAGCTGGCGCATCGTGCTGATCCGAAGCCAGAAGCCAGGAGCTTCCTCCTGGTCTCCCATGCGGGTACAGGGCCCAAGCACTTGGGCCATCCTCCACTACCTTCCTGGGCCACAGCAGAGAGCTGGACTGGAAGAGGGGCAACCGGGACAGAAACTGGCGCCCCAACCAGGATTAGAACCCGGAGTGCTGGCGCCGCAGGCGGATTAACCTAGTGAGCTACAGTGCCGGCCGACCTTTTTTCTTCTTAACAAAATATAAAATCCTCCCCCCACCAATATACTTCATTAAATTAGCATGATTGAAAATGCCCCAGCACATAGATTGGGAGGGCCAAGTAGACCAGTGTGAGGATGTTGCTTTTCTGAAAAACTGAACTGTACCTCTAAGAAGCACAATTAGATTGAAAATCATGGGGGCCGGCACTGTGGTGTAGCAGGTAAAGCTGCCACCTGTAGTGCTGGCATCCCATATGGGCGGCAGTTCGGGACCCAGCTGCTCCACTTCTGATCCAGCTCTCTGCTATGGCCTACGAAAGTAGTGGAAGATGTCCCAAGTCTTTGGGTCCCTGCATCAGCGTGGGAGACCTGGAAGAAGCTCTTGGCTCCTGGCTTTGGATTGGCGCAGCTCTGGCCATTGCAGCCAACTGGGGAGTCAAAGATCTCTCTCTGTCTCTCTCTGTCTCTCTCTGTCTCTCTCTGCCTCTCTGTAATTCTGCCTTCAAATAAATAAATCTTAAAAAAGGAAATCATGAAAAGAAAAATACATCTGATTAAGAAAATTAGATTCCCCAAACTGAACTTTATCTTCCACTCTAATAACTAAAATGCTGTTATCTAGCAGGGTGTTACCACCCGGTATTGAAATGATCCTTTTTTTTTTTTTTTTTTTTTTTTTTAAACTTTTATTTAATGCATATAGATTTCCAAAGTACGACTTATGGATTACAATGGCTTCCCCCCCATACCGTCCCTCCCACCCACAACCCTCCCCTTTCCCACTCCCTCTCCCCTTCCAGAAATGATCCTAAATAATGCAAACACAAGTTACAATCATTTGGAATGTTAACGGCTTTTACTTGAGGGCAGGGCTGCTTTTTGCTGTTTGTTTATTGTTTGTAACTGCAGACCCAGATCACAATATTCAGGGTTCTGTGGACATGCACTATGATGCATGTGAGGGGCTATATCAGAATAAATGTCAAGATCCTTTCTAATTCTAAAATTAGAAATCTGGTACTCACAGAAGTTAGAAAGTGCCATAGCAATAGCTGTGGGATTTTTTTTTTCCTTTCATTTTTCTTTAACAACAACTAAAAAGAAGTACTTTCCTAAGGAAATCTGTGATTGTTTTTGATGACAAAGTTACACCTCTTGGGACCCCAGCACCAAATAAAGGCGTGTCTGGGTCAACGTTCTGTTTCAATTCCAGCTTCTTGCTAATGTGCACCCTGGGAGGCAGCCGGGTATGGCTCAAGTGCTTGGGTCTCTGCGCCCATGTAGAAGACAGGGATTGAGTTCTGGGCTCCTGGCGTCAGTGTGGCCCAGCCCTGGCTGTTGCAGGCACTTGGGGAGTGTACTAGCAACTGCAAGATCTTTTATCTGTATGTTTGTCTCTCCCTGCTTTAAAATTTTATTTTAATTTATTTGAAAGTCAGAGTTACATAGAGAGAGGAAGAGACAGAGAGACAGAATCTTCCATCTGCTGGTTCACACTCCAAATGGCCACAACAAAGCCCATTCCTGTCGGCCAAAGCCAGGAGCTGGGGGTTTCAGCCGGGTCTCCCAGTGGGTGTAGGGGCCACAGCACTTGGGCCATCTCTTGCTGCTTTCCTAGGTGCATTAGCAGGGAGATGGATGGGAGTGGAGCAGCTGGGACACGAACAGTTGCCCACATGGGATGCCAGTGCTGCTTTATCATCTACGCCACAATGCTGGCCCCTCTCTCCCTGCCTTTTAAATAAAATTAAGAAGAAGGAAAAAAAAAAGATAAATCAGTCATCATCTAAAGGTAAACAGTGATCATCTGGCAGAGAACAAGCAACTATTTAGTGTTAATTCCTAAATTTGAAATTAAAATGAGAAACGGGATCTTTCAGAGTCTTAAAAAATCCCAGCATGTTAAACTTCAGCAGTTTCAAATGAGGCATCTCTAGCTCTGTAGTGGGGTTCTCCACGCAGCAGATGCTGACAGGGAGGGGAAGGGGAAGGCTTCCTAGGGGAGTAGATCCTGCGAAGACAAAGGGAGGGGGCAGGCTCAGATGATGCGTTAAAGGAGCCCTCTGTGGGTAAGAACCATCTTGTCCGTCACCTGCCTCAGCCCTGCAGAGTGGATCTCAACTCCGTAACTGAAGCAGGCCCTCAGGGAGCAGGAGGCTGGACTGTGAAGGGTTGTGATGCATCGGAAGACCTCCAGCGTAGCATTTAAGGACCCCCAGAGTCCTAGCAGCAAGTGTCAGATGCATGCTCACGACCTTTCTGGGGAGATAACCCCTTTCAAATCTCACCTGTTATCCTGCCTTTTACCTCCCTTTCCCAAGGAAAAGCTTAGCTACTTTTCACTGTGTTATGCAGAGCAATGCCGTGCAGTAGAAAGAACTCTTCTTTCCAGATGGGGTGAGTCATCTTCAAAGAGGCCCATCAGGTCTTTTCCCTGGAAAGGAAGATGCCACGCCCTTAATAAGAGAAAATGGCTTTGGGAAGTCCCTGCTTAAAGTAGCACTTTCCCCTTCTTACAAGAGACAGAAACAATTAGGACTTGTGAGAGCAGAGAGTGACATTTAACTGTCCTAGAAGCATGGGGTGGCCTCAACTAGTTTAACTGAATTGCTTCCCAAAAGCCCACTTTGAGATATGACAGTTGGATGAAGCCTCCATTTTTTTTTTTTTTTAAGATTTATTTATGTATTTGAAAGTTAGAGTTACATACAGAGAGAAGGAGAGGCAGAGAGAGAGAGAGAGAGAGAGAGAGAGAGAGAGAGAGGTCTTCTATGCGCAACAGCCAGAGCTGCGCCAATCCGAAGCCAGGAGCTTCCTCCAGGTCTGCCACGCAGATGCAAGGATACAGGGACCCAAGGACTTGGACCATCTTCTACTGTTTTCTCAGGCCATAGCAGAGAGCTGGATTGGAAGTGGAGCAGCCAGGACTAACCCTAACCAGTGCCCATATGGGATGCCAGCACTGCAGGCAGCGGCTCTTCCCACTATGCCACAGCACGGGCCCCGAGGCATACAGTTTAGAGAGATTAGAAATTGTTTAGGGCAGGAGTGCTGTAGAGGTTGAAAGTTATTTTCTTAAATATTCATGATATATCTCCAAAAACAGAATTTTAGTGAGTCAGACACTGCCCCTTGCTTCTAGGTGACATCTGATAAATATTGACTGTGATGTTTAATTAATAACTAATTCTGCAGAGAGCAGGAATCTTACTCTATAAACTCAGAAGTATAAGGAATATTATACTTTCAATTTATTTTATAATCATAAGCTCAACTCTCCACTAAGTAAAGAATTCAACAAATAGTAAGAAGAAAAAAACACTGGTCCTCAAGAGTAGAGACAAGGGCTATAAACAATAATCAAATCTCAAAACGTCAATTTTACTCACATACATTACATTTTTTTGTACCCTTAGTTACCACAGATCAAGGAAAACATATGACATTTACGTTTTTGGGATTGGCTTATTTCACTAAGTATAATGGTTTCTAGTTGCATCCATTTTGTTGCAAAAGACAGAATTTTTTTCTTTTTAATGGCTGAGTAGTATCCCACAGTATGTGTGTGTGTGTGTGTATACATACATACATACATATATATATATTCTTAATTCAGTCATCAGTTGATGGGCATCTGGGTTGATTCCATATCTTAGCTATTGTGAATTGAGCTGGAATACACATGGGGGTACAGATAACTCTTTCACAAGCTGATTTCATTTCATTGTAGGGTAGGGTGGGAAGTCTCACTATGCTCCTAAATCTGTATATATGAAATACATGAAATTGTTCACCTTATATAAATAAAATTTTTTTTTAAAAAAAGAAATACCAAATTCCTGGGGCCAGCTTTGTTGCATAGCAGGTAAAGCTTCCACTTGTGGTGCCGGCATCCCATAAGGGCACAGGTTCATGTCCAGGCTACTCCATTTCTGATCCAGTTCCCTGCTAATGGCCAGGGAAAAACAGTGGAAGATGGCCCAAGTGTTTGGGCCCTTGCTACCCATGTAGGAGACCAGATGGAGCTCCTGGCTTCTGCCTGGCCCACTGCTGGGCATTGCAGCCATCTGAGGAGATCTCTCTCTGTCACTTTGACTTTCAAAATAAATAAGTCTTTAAAATTTTTTTAAATAATAAAATGGTATATCAAATGCTTGGTTTTGTTTAAACAGATGGGTATCTCTGTGCCTTTCCTATATTAAAATTCTGGAGCCATATTAATATTTGTTACTATGAGAGCTGTCTTTTCTGCCAGATTCCTAAACACAGGGATTTTAGGTCAAACGGTAAGTGTGTTTTGAATTTGAACATATACTGTCCTACTCTGAAACGTATGAGCATCTGACTGTCCACACCTTCCTCAGTCTGGAAATCATCAATCTTTTTAACTTTTACCAAGCAGAGAGGCAAAAATTCAATTTTGTTGCTGTTTCAATTTTCATTTCTCAGGCTACTAGCAAGATTGAGCAACTTTTCATATGTTTATATGGCCTCTGCATTTCCTTTGATCCATTTGGGTGTTTGTCCTCTTGCTGACTTATAAAAGCCTTAGGTAAGTAAGGGCTCTTAATGCTTTTTTAGTATGTTTATGCTGCAAAGATCTCTTTTAGGGGCCAGCATTGTGGCATAGCAGCAGGTAAAGCTAATACCTGTAATGCCAGAATCCCATAGGGGCACTGGTTCCTGTCCTGGCTGCTCCACTTCTGATTCAGCTCCCTGCTAATTAACCTGGTAAAACCAGCAGAAGATGGCCCAAGTGCTTGGGCCCCTGCCACACATGTGGGAGACCCGGATGAAGCTCCTGGCTCCTGGCTTCCGCCTGGCCCAGTGCTGGCCCTTGCAGCTATCTGGGGAGTGAACCAGAGGATGGAGGATCTCTATAACCCTTTCAGAATAAATAAATAAATCTCAAGGAGAAAAAAGATTCTCTTTTAATTGGTTACTTGTCTTTTGCCTGACTATGTTTTGCTAACAAAACACTCTCCCCTGCTCCCTAGTCCATGTACCACTTGAGGTATCAATGGAAAGATGAAAGACAGATGATGATAAAAGAATCTGACAATGTTACACACAGATAAAACCTCTCAGTAAATGCCACAGGGGGTAATTCTAATATCTGTAGCAGGCCAAATTTGTTTTCATGTTAAAAATTCTTTTTTTTATGTTTATTTACTAATTTATATTTATTTGAAAGGCAGATAGAGGAGAGTGAGAAGGAGTGTGTGTGTGTGTGTGTGTGTGTGTGTGTAAGACAGAGAGAATGAGAATCAAGGCATAATTGGGGGTCACGCCCTGAGGTGTGACATGTAAGCAGAATGCTGAGGGATACATAGGAATTACCCAATTCTACAGTGGGAGAAGGAGGTACAATATTCCAGGCAGAAGGATGGCATGTGCACAGGCCTTAAAGAGTTTAGGAAATCATTAGACATTCCTGGTCAGGCCCAGAAATGTTATTCTAGGTACTCAGTATTTTTATTGTTTACTACTTTCCCTAATATTTCAAATTAACTAAATCATGCACATCCACATTTCATTACCTACTGGACCAAATGTTTAGGTCTCCCCCCCCCCAATTAATTATGCTTTATATAGACGAATATATAAAAATCATAAAGTGGACTTTTCCAAGTTTTGTTTCAACCCATTGCCCACATCTATTCTGTTCTAAGTAGGTGGGAGCAATGGGGAGTAAGGGATGGAGCACTCCCTTCAAGATGCTATGGTAGACGGTTCCTACAAACTTTGGTGATCCAGTTCATCTTCTTGTTGAAGATGAAGAAGTGGAGCAAATATTTGGTCAAGATGACAAGTGCTTTCAGTGCATTGGTGTGTATAATAACACCCTCATTCAATGGGACAGGTACTACGTAGCCTCAAGCTACACTTGCATAGTCATCACTGGACCTGTGAGGGCTGACGTATATGATGAGCTGCCTGAGGATCAATGATGTTGACCTTCAGGCCAAAGGTCTTGAGATGCTGAAGCATGTCTACAGTGAACCCCTGACCAAGAACAACCTTCTGAAGACTGAAGCCAAATACTGGCCTTCTCCCCATGGCTGTGATCACCAGCGGGACAATTTCCCTTGAGGATTCTCTGGTTTCTCCTTTCCAATTGCTTCATTGTTTTGGGTTCACTGAACTTCACTCTATCCATAATAAAGGACCTTGAGAAGCTTAGATGGGATGGGAAATCTTGGCCTTGCCCTTGGTAAGGATATGTGGGCCTGTACTATGCTTGTTAAAATGTGCAGTTAGCTTAATTCACAATAACTAAGAAATAGAATCAACCCAAATGTCTGTCAACTGAAGACTGCATAAAGAAATTATGGGATACATATACCATGGAATACTACAAAGCAGGAAAAAATGAAATCCTGTCATTTGCAACAAAATTGATGAAACTGGACAACATCATACTTAGTAAAATAAGCTAGTCCCAAAAAGGATAAATATCATATGTTCTCCCTGATCTGTGATAACTAGTAGAGCACCTAAAAAGTAATCTATACAAGTGAAATTAACATTTTAAGATGCAATGACTTTGAACAGCCCTTGTGTCAACTTTGAGGAACAGTATTTTTTTCATACAATTTGTAGAACTCTTTACTTAATACAGAGTTAATCATATGTGTATAAAGTTAACTGAAAATAGATCTTAGTAAAAAATAAGAATGGGAATAGAAGAGGGAGGAGAAAGAGGGGTGGGAGGGTGGGAAGAATCACAATATTCCTAAAGTATTTATGAGAAAAATAAATTGTTATACATTAAAAAACTGTGCAGTTATCCAATAAAGTCAGCTGTGTCATATGCAAAAAAAATCACAAAGTTACTAAAAGTGTTCAAATGGTAGGATTTATTAAAGGATGCTTGTAATTATTATAATTTTGTCTTCAAGTGTTTTACGGTTATTTAACCATTCTGTTTCTTCTAAGTTCATGGTAGGAAAAAGAGAATGAGTTAGAAAAAGCTGAAGACATCAGGTATGGATAGAAACGCAGTATTTGAAGTTAATTCTTTGAAGTTCTCTTCTGGTTTCTGCTAAGTGAGGGACAGGGACTTGGGTGCTAGCTAGTGAGGAGTTTAAACTTAGATGTCACAGGCTAGGCCCTGATCATAGTCCCAGAAACAAATGGAACACTCAGAAGAGCTTTATATACAAAGGGACTATTTAAAATGTTAATGTGTACAAGTATCTGGTGCTTCTTACTAAGCTCTAAGCCCAAAGGAATGGGAAAACAGAGAAAGAAAGGGTGTAGGGGAAGACTCACTGTTTGTTGTAGAGTCATACTGAGTTGTTGCTCTGTATGAGAGAGGAGCAATGACATTCAGTTGAGGCACATGGCCAGCTACAGACAAACAGGAACCGAACAAGGGAATTAGAAACCTTACTTCCCTCTCTTCTTTCCTTCCTCCATTTGACTTCTCAGTGAACACAACTAGAAGCCAGAAGTCATGAGCATCCATCCACATGTTCCATATAGGTCAGCCTTCCAGGTGGAAAACAGGAGAGTAAATATGACCTGAAGAAGCAAATAAGGTATTTCTACAATTCTGTAAAGGCTTTCTACCAAACATCAGGTATTTAGCTAGCCAATAGTTTGCTGCCTAGTTCTATCAAATTCTTTTTTTAAAAACTTTATTTATTTATTTGAAAGTCAGAGTTACACACAGAGAGGAGAGGCAGAGAGAGAGGTCTTCCATCCACTGGTTCACTCCCCAGATGGCCACAATGGCCAGAGATGTGCCAACCCGAAGCCAGGAGCTTCCTCTGGGTCTCCTATGCGGGTACAGGGACCCAAGGATGTGGGCCATCTTCTACTGCTTTCCCAGGTCATAGCAGAGAGCAGGATTGGAAGTGGAGCAGCCGGGACTAGAACCGGCGCCCATATGGGATGCCGGCACTGCAGGCAGCAGCTCCACCTGCTACCAATAAGCATTGAGACTTGCTCCCTCTCCTCAAGGTGCTCTCAATCTGTATTGTGTGATAAGAAAATACCTAGGTGGTAAGGAGCAGGCATATGGAAAAAAGGTTAAGATGCTGCTTGGGATGCCTACATTCTACACTGGAGTGCCGGGTTTCAGTCCCAACTCCACTTCTAATTCTATCTTCCTGCTAATGCATACTCTGGGAGGCAGCAGTGATGGTTCAAGTGTTGAGTCTGGGCCACCCAATGTGGGAGATCTGTATTGAGTTCCTGGCTTCCAACTTTGGCCTGGCCCAGCCTAGGTTGTTATGGGCATCTGGGGAATGAACTAGTGGATAGGAGGTGTCTATCTCTGTCTGTATCTCTTTCTCTCTTCTTCCCTGCCTTTCAACTAAGTGCAATAAATTAAAAAAATTAAAACTCCTGAAAATCAGCCTCTGGGGGTTAGAAAGAGGAGGCGTATATCCCAGACACTGAGATAAAAATGCAAGTGTAGGGGCAGGTGTTGCGGCACAATGGATAAAGCCACTGCGTATGACACCAGCATCCCATATGGATTCTGGTTCAAGTTCCAGCTGCCCTACTTCCTATCCATTTCCCTACTAATGTGCCTCTGAAAGCAGTGGAAGATGGCCCAAGTGCTTAGGCCCTTGCCACCCACATGGGAGATCCATATGGAGTTTCAGGTTCATGCTTTTGGCCTGGCCCAGCCCTAGCCATGGCAGCCATTTGGGGAGTGAACCAGTGGATGGAAGATCTCTCTCTCTCTCTGTCACTCTTCTTTTCAAATAAATAAAATAAAATAAATTTAAAAAATTTTAAAATCCAAGTATAGATATATCCATTAAATACAGGTTCTACTGGAGTGATCTTAGTACAGATTCATGGTATAGATGAAGATAGCACAACAAGATGGTCCCTGAAAGAAGAAAGAAACATGAACAAGGAAACATGAAACAAGGAAAAGAAGGAACATGAGATGAAGAAGGAAGGCAAGAAAAAAGAGGAGGGGAAATGACATCATAAGCTCAGAGCTCCTAACCATTCCTCTTTAGAACACACCCACTGGTTGGTGAGGTGATGTTCACATATAGGCCATACTCGCTGGGCACTTGACTTAGGGCCTATGGCATAGACAAGGTATTTGCAGTTTCTGGTACATAGCTATAACTCTATTTTTCTTTCTCACAGCACCATATGGATATGACATTAGCATATGATATGACATTAAATATACATACATATACACACATACCAGTACACTTCAGAAAGTACATGGAAAAATGGAATTAAAGGTAAGTTTCTTTTGCTGCAAAAGTTTTTGAAATGTATGCAATTTTTCATCATATACATATTCCATGAACTTTTTGAAGAACCTGTGCATATATACATATATGCTTATATGTGTGCACACTCAAATATGTCAAACTGTTTTTAAATTACAGTTTTTAAATTATGATTAGAAACAACCCAACATAACTATGTGACAAGCATGACAGGTCTTGTCTGTGTCTTGCTTAGGAGTCACTATCAATCTTTTTCATTCATATGTATAATTTTGCGCATTAAATCAATGGAACATTTAGTGGTGACTTCCCAGAATGGTGATTGTTTATTTGTGGTAGATAGGTGGGAACAGAAGCGATAATTTCTGCATTGAAAAACTGGCAATATAAGATCACATGTGGAAGCAAAGAGCAGAATAGATAAAATGGTAATTGCACTAATAGAATGACCACTTTGTTGTTTCTGGTTCCTGACAGAATAGTACGATAGGTGCTCTTTTGGCAAATAAAACACTTGCCACTGAAGAAATATTTGATGTTAAGCAATTTTATTATATTTTCTAGTGCCTGGTCCATACTATGCATATAACCAGTACTTAATGCTCAAAAAATATTTTTAAATCAACAGGTCACTAACTCATTTCTAAAGTTACATAATTCTGTATTTTTATAAAATAGTAACAAGATAAGTGTATATTAACAGCACGATATACTCAAGTTCCTCTTACCTATAACTGACAACACACATCCTCAAATCATGTAACTTTAAGATTCAGCTATTGAATTAGTAGTGAAAACTTTCCACAAGTGGAAATATTCTTTTCAACTTTGTATTTTTTTAACAGTCTGCCATTCCTAAAGCTGCTGGGTTTGCTTTGCTCCTCCAGTTGGTAAGAATGGAAACATCAGCGATGTCATGGTGTAAATGAGGAGATGCACTCTCTAGACTGATGCAGCCTTGCAAGTTCGTGCCTCTGTGTGAAGAGGAAGGCTCTTCTGCCTCTGGGCAGAGACAACCAAACCCCAGGCTGCATCAGCCCACACTAGCCTCTCTGGTGGCCAGTCATATTTGTGCAATGCACAAACTGTACCACCAGGTACCTTGTTTGTAGTGGCAAAAAACTTGACTCTCAGAATAACTTATTGAACACTTCCTAATGCCAGGCACTTGGCCAGGTGCTGGAGATAAAAATAAGACAGGGTCTTTCTGTGGCAGACGGGGAAGAGGGCCATGTGAACAGATTGCCATAATAAAGGCCGATAACATGATCAAAGAGAAACACACAGATTGCTATAGGGCCAGCAAGGAAGGAACAGCTCATTTTTCTGGTTGGACTTGGAGTCAAGGAATATTCAGAAAGGAACAGGCATTGAAACAGGGGATCGTGAGATTAACAGAAGTTCATGTGGGAGGAAAGGGCTTTAGAACTTTCGGTGACTAGGGCAAACTTGAGGCTCTCCTCCTGGACACTCAGGGCTTAGGAAAAAACTTTAAGTTATGGCTTAGTCACTTTGAGGTCATTTTTGTTGCGGTTGTCATTGTATGTGTTTGCTTGCCTTTGAAGTGATCCAGACAACCTCAGCAGTGGGGTTTATGAAAATAGTGCAAAAAACAGTGTGTTTGTTTGCCAAAACTATTCCTCTATGTAGTTCCCTTGGGAGTCTGAGGAGGCCATAGGTGGCTGGCCAAAGGCCAGGGATTTCGGATCATTGCCAAATGGCCTCCTTGAAGATACAGCACACAAGGACATTCCTGGAAGAAGGAACAGCATAATCCAACAGTATTTTGTTTGTCAGATGGAAATATCCTTAGTGACAAACAGGTGTGACCTTTGGTTATGCAATAGAATCGTGGATCAGATAGAATGTGATTTTTTCAAAGACCCAGATTGTTTATCTCCCTAAGAGGATCAGTTGGTTTTGCCCAGAAAAACTGTTCCAACACCAAGACTACATTTTTAACTCCAGTGAGCCTTTCCCATGTTGGCAAGTGCTGCTGGTTGCCAGGATCAGGTGGGAGCATGTGCACAGCACAGCTGCACACAATCCACATCACTATCAGAAAAACAGTCAGTATGTATTCTTTTGGCAGGAGGTCAGAGACATCTCGGTCATTAAGAGAGAGCAGTCATATGCAGGTAACAAACTGGTTGTACTGGGAGAGGTAATAGTCTTTATTTCTTCCCCTGTAGTAGACTGCTGACACTGCTTTGATGTTTTGAAATGATAGTGTTCCCTAAACCTGTTTGCGGAGTTCAAGGAGAACTAGAAGCTTCACTAGGCACTGTTCTGCACAATAACCACATCAACAACATTAAAAAAAAAAAAATCTCACTGACTGGTTTTACTGATTAGCTCCAAACTGGCTATTTCAGGCCACAACTCATAAGCCAGGTTCTCCTTTGATGACCCCTATGTTGAAATGAACGCTACAGGGGAGTTAGGCAGCACCAGCCCTCAGGAAACACTCAAGGGCCCTCACTACAGCAATCTGATAAAGCAGAAAGCACAGAGGAGTGTTTATGATCCTCCAGTGCCTGACACACTCCTTCTGAAGTACTCCTCCGACCAGGTAATAAAAACCTGGCCCTCAGTGGTTCTTAGGAGGAGTCATCAAAGGGAACAAGATACAAGTTCAAGAACACTTTGTAAACATGGAAAGAACATTCCTAGGAAGTAGGCAGGCACATTAGAATGCTGCAAGTCAACGAATTAAAGACCCAGGGCAGCAGCAGAGGGGCCAGGGATGTGTCAGTCAGAGTTTAAGGAGCCTGCCAGAGGGAGTCACATGTCAGTGAGCATCATCCAGAAAGCAGGCACCAAAATATCCTCAATTCACATTCATCAGCTCAGGAAGAGACATCCCCAGCCTCCCGCTGAGTACATCAAACTTCCAGGAACCACCACTTATTTCCCTTTTATTTACTACCTCCCCAATCAACCTTCAAGTTACATCCTGATTTATCCACCTCTTTTTATCTCCACTGCCACTCTCCCAATCCAAGCCACAACAACATCAGTTGGTTTTGCTCAAAAAAGTGTCCCAAGACCACAGACTACATTTCTAACTCTGGTGAGCCTTTCCCCTGTTGGCAGGTGCTGCTGGTTGCCAGAAGGATCAGGTGGGAGCATGGGCACAGGACAGTTTCCCATAAGCCACCAACACTCTCGAAAACTCTCTCAGCTTTAGCAGGAGGTCAGAGACATCTTCTCTTCGTCATTAAGACAGAGCAGTCATATGAGGCAACAAACTGGCTGTTTTGAGGGGCAATCTCAATAGCCCACTTACCGCTTTCTCGATATTCTTGTTGGCTTCCTTCCACCCTTGACTTTTGTATGGGGAGGTTCTTTCTAAACACAAAGTGCACACACTTGTGAAGGAAAAGTCATACAGATTTTACAACATAAAAAGCTGAAAACTTTTTTAAAACTGTCTTTTTTATTTAAAAAAAACATTTATTTATTTACTTACTTTAGTTTATTGGAAAGGCAGAGAGAGAGAGATAGAGAGAGACACAGAGAGAATACTCTCATCTGCTGTTTCAGTTCCCAAATGTCCTCAGTAGTCAGGGCTGCGCCAGGCTGAAACTAGGAGCCAGGAATTCAACTAGCATCTCCCACATGGGTGGCAGGGATCCAAGTACTCAGATACTGACTCCTAGGAGACCTGGATTATGTTTTTGGGTCCTGGTTTTGACCTGGGCTAGCCCCGGCTGCTATGGGCATTTGGGCAGTAAACGAGGGAAACATCTCCCTATAAATCTCTACCAAACTAGAGATCTTTCCCTTTTTGTTTTTCAAATAAAATAAACAAGCATTTAAAAATGTTTTATTTTACTAATCATCAGGTGACAATTATCACTTTTTGTCTATTATAGTAGCAAGACTTAAAATTTTAGCCGGCGCCGCGGCTCACTAGGCTAATCCTCCGCCTTGCGGCGCCGGCACACCGGGTTCTAGTCCCGGTCGGGGCGCCGGATTCTGTCCCGGTTGCCCCTCTTCCAGGCCAGCTCTCTGCTGTGGCCCGGGAGTGCAGTGGAGGATGGCCCAAGTACTTGGGCCCTGTACCCCATGGGAGACCAGGATAAGTACCTGGCTCGTGCCATAGGATCAGCGCGGTGTGCCAGCCGCGGCGGCCATTGGAGGGTGAACCAATGGCAAAGGAAGACCTTTCTCTCTGTCTCT